>NC_133435.1:17517095-17620375 GCF_011762505.2 Arvicanthis niloticus
CTGTCCTTGGTGGACTATAAATTGAGTCTATTATATTTTCTTTTCCAAGATCTTTCATGATTATACAAATCTTTATTGAGACACATATGATTTTTGTGAATAGCTTCAGGTTCAACCTATTAAAAGATATCAGTGTCTTTAATAAAGTCATAAACTCTGTCCCTCAAATGGGAACTGGCATTCCCTGGTCTCTACTGTCTGGTATGGTGCCATTCTGAAAAGCATGTGACATCTGTGAGGGCATGGTCAGGTTGGAGCACCTCATCTCTTCAAACATGGCTTCTGAGGCCAAGGGGCAGATCCGAACCTCCAACCTTCTTTATGCAGAAGGCGCTCTGCTTACTGCAGGGCTCTTGGGCCACTTTCACCAGTATAAGGAACCCAACAGTTAATTATGAACTCTACCCTCTGTATTAGTCCCCATTAAGTGAGGAACCCAAAGCCTGGAAGTTTCTTGTAAGGTTGGAGGCACCAGGACAGATGGTGAAAAGAAGAGAGGGGGAGAGCTGGTCCCACCAGTGCTGCCCAAACCAACTGGAGACAGAATTTATGGCACTTTTACCTGCACCATTGTATGGTGAGCACCACTGTATGGTGGGCACCACTGTACAGTGGGCACCATTGTACGGTGGGCTTCATGCAGACAAAATAGGCATCTACTTCGTTCACTGCATCAAGGCATTCATTTTAGTCAACTTGATGTTTCTCTAAAAGAAAATACTTGAGGCTGGATACCTTTTAAATGGATACTTTTTAAAGCAATGGTTCTTACCCTGTGAATCATGACCCCTTTAGGGGTCAAAAGACCTTTTCCCAGGGGTCACCTAAAGCATGGGAAAACACAGATATTTATATTACAATCCATAACGGTAGCAAAATTGCAGTCATGAAGTAGCAACAAAAAAAATTTTGTGATTGGGCTTCACCACAACATGAGGAGCTGCAGCACTAGAAAGGGTGAGAAGCGCCATTTTAAAGGAAAGGGCAGCTGAGCTCACAGCTACCTTGTAAGCATCCAACAACATCTCGTCAATGTGGCTTCCAATGGGGTCTCACTGAAGACAGGATCACGAGAAAGGATTGTGTGTGAGAGAGATGAAAGGCCACAGCGCCAGAGAGAAAGCAAGAGACTTGGGAGGGGCCAAGTTCTTCTTTGGGATCATTCACTGTTGCATGTGCCCACTGGGGTTGGCCAGACTCTGACGCTCCAGCCCAGACCCTCTCTGACTCCAGGTGCCTATCCTTAGTGTCCTCTCAAACACAACGCAGGCTCAATATGGACAAAACAGCAGTCACCGACACCCCCCCTCCCCACTGCTCCATGCGTATGTAGCCTCTACAGTCACCGGATATAAAAGCTAAAGGTCACACCTATGACATCACAGGAACTTCAGCTACAAGCTAAAAGACTACAATGGTGAGGAGTGAGACAGTAAAGAGTAGACAGATACACTGGAGAGACAAAACCCCACCAGACTTCTGATAAGAATAACTCATTTCTTGCAGAAGAGCCTGAGTCCTGGCTTGGGGGGGGGGGCTGTGGGGGAGGACAGGTCTCTGTCTATGTGGCCCTGGCTGAACTGGAACTCTCTATGTAGACCAGGCTGGTCTCAAACTCCCAGATATCCTCCTGCCTTCTGAATGCTGGGATCAAAGGCGTGCACTACCACACCAGGATGTCCTGTCTGTTTTATGAGAACACACTGTCTCCCTTCGTTGTTGGCTGGCTTGTTCTTCCTTTTGGTCTACAGAATCCTTCCCAACCTCCTAACTGCTGCCACTCTCAGTCATTCAGAGAGACAAAGTCAGTGGGCCCCAAAGTTGGTTTACCTGTTTCTGACAGATCACCTAACATAAAACGAGGCCAAATGACTTTGCTGAATCTATCAGAGGAGTCCTGAGACAGCTGAAGGATCCCAGGCCCGACTCAGAGCAGCAAGTCGATGACCGATTCCAGGAGGTCAGGAGGTCACCACCTCAGTTGTCTGAGTCAGCCAGGGCTCTGATTCTGACTTCCCCTGCCGACTCCAGCCTCCTGACTCAGCTGCTCGTGAACTCCTGAATCTTTAGCCTTCCTGGCTCTGACCTAGTTTACAAAGTTCCTCTGGCAGACCTTCAGTTGTTGAGTTTTTTTTTCTTTTCTGTAGAAGGCAAAACCTAGACTATATAAGGAGTGTGCAAAGAAATGGGTATAGCAGGGGCTCACGGGTGGCTGAGCTCTTAAGATGACCTCTGTACATGCTTTATTGACTGAAAGGCATGGGGACATTTTACATGATCCTTTAAATATACTGCGAGGGAGCGAAAGTACATCACCCAAGTGTGAGCTTTCTTTTCTACCTTAGGTGCTGGTGCATTGACATTTATTTTGTTCTTTCTGGAATTCTCTTCTCACTGTTTTTTTTTTTTTTTTTTTTTTTTTTTTTTTTAACAAAACAACAGAAAACAGAAAAACTGCATAAAATTACAAGCTGAGCAGGAAAACCCTCACCAGCAAATATGGCACTTGACATATTTTCAACCAATTTTTTTTTATCATAAAATATAACTGGATTGGTAAGTCATAAAAAGGGAGCAGTCCCACTTTCTATCTGGATAACTACGTCCTGGAGTAGTGGCGCTCATTGTCCACAGAGTAACAACATCTCTGTTCAATGGAGAAAAAAGCCCACTTATGTCTAACCCCAAAGCAGACCCGCAGTTACTGTTTTACAAATCCCTTTTTTAAACAAAATCTATATTGTTTTCCAAAAAATTTTAACCAACATAAGCCAAGTGCTGAACTGCAAAACAAAGGCTTTTTATAAAGCTGAAACCATGTGTTTTATAGTCAAAGTTCAAGCAGACTAGAAATGGTAACATACCCAAACATTTAGAAATTACTCCTGCAACTGCTCAAAGTTATACACCCACATATAAAGATGCAGTGCCAGGAACCACAGATGAGAGAGAACGTGTGGCATTTGCTTGTCTGGGTCTGGGTCACCTGACTCGGTATGATATTTTCTACTTCCATCCATTTACCTACAGAGTTCATGATTTCATTTGTCACTGCAGCTCGGTAGTATTCCATAGTGTACAGATGCCGTATTTCCACTCGCTCGTCTGCTGAGGGGGTTAGGATGTTTCCACTTCCTAGCTACGGTGACTAGAGCGGCAGTGAGCACAGCTGAGCAGGTGTCTGTGGAGGAAGGTGTTGAGGTCTTTTGGCAAATGGCACGGAGTCGCAGAGCTGGGTCATAGGCTTATGTACAGCTGTTTTAGAATTCTCCACCTGATTTCCAGAGCAGCTGCACCAGGGTGTGCTGGCACTAACAGTGAACCAGGGTTCCCTTTCTCCACACCCTCCTCAGCATGCATTCTCAATTGTTTCTGCGGCCATTCTGACTGGAGCCTGATAAAATCTCAAAGTGGTTTAAACTTGCCTTTCCACGGCTGCTCGGGATGTTGAAGACTTTTCAGATCACTTAGCCATTTTTACTTATTCTTTTGAGAATTCTCTAACTAATCCAAGGGTCAAACGCCAGAGGCTTTGTGGAAAGGAGTTTAACTATACCTACCTGAGTGAAAAATTAAGACGTGAAGTACTAATATTATAAGGAAAGAGGAAATGTTTGAATTTGACATTCTAATCAGCCTTAAAGGGGAAGGGAAATGCAAACCCAATGCAATCAGAAAAGGAAATAATGAAGATTTGTGCAGAAATCAATGAAACGGAAACACAATCAGGGGAGACCAATGAAACAAAAAGGAAAGGCTTTAAAATATCAGTGGGAGGGGCTAGAGAGGTAGCTGAACTCTTAGGAGAACTTGGTGCTCTTCCTGAGGACCTGAGTTTGGCTCCTAGCACCTACATCAGACAGTAATTCTGTAATTCCAACTGCCTGTAATTCTGGTTCCAGTGGATCTGATGGCCTCTGGAGGGTACCTGCACACACACGATGTACATACAGACACATAAATAAAAAATAAGGGCTTAAGAGGTGGGTCAGCAGTTAAAAGCACTTGCCGCTCTTGCAGAGCAGATCATGGTTCAGTTCTCAGCACCTATATGGCAGCTGACAGCTATCTGTAATTCTAGTTCCAGGTGGTTAGATGCCCTAATCTCACCTCCTTGGGCCCCTGTGTGCATGTGATACACATATACCTACACAGGATCACACACATACATATATACAAAATAACTATTTTTAAAATAATAATAAACACATTTCTTAATACATAAAAAATATCAGCTAAAATGATGAAAAACAATAAATGTTAAATGGGGCTGAATACATGGAGAAGTATCCCATGCTGGTCAACATGGTGGATATGCTAATTCCTTCTATACTGGCATAGAGATATGGTACAATTTCCATCAAGATCTTAGCAACATGCTTATAGCTACACACTACATTTTTCAAGCAGTTGTGAGAAAAGACAGAGTAAGCAGAATTTTGAGGATAAGTAAAATAGGAGGACTCTGCCTATCAGAATGAAGGTGTCAGTAATCAGGACTATGGCATTCCCAAGTGAGTGGAACAGAATAGAGAACCCAGAACCAGAGCCACACAAATGTGCTGTCCAACTCACTGGGACAAAGGGTCTAAAGCATTCCGTATCAGAAGCATAAATAGCACTTCAGTAAATAGTGCCTGAGGAATTAGAAGTCTAGAAGCAAAATCCATGATGCCTTAACTTACATAAAAATGTAACTAAAAATGAAGCACAAACTTTTAATTTAGTTAAATTAATTAATTTAATTAATTTAATTTAGTTAAAGTTTTAATTTAGTTTTTATGTGTATGTGTGCCCGTACATGGGTATGTATGTCACGTGAATGCAGGTAGCTGCAGAGGACAGAGGGTATCAAATACCCTGGAGCTGGAACTGCAGACAGCTGCAAGCTGATGTGGGTCCTCTGCAAGAACAAGTGCTACTAAAACTTCAAGTTGAACCATCTCTCCAGCCCCCCAACTGGGATATAAATCTAAGAAAAAAAAAAAAAAAAAAAAAACAACTTTGGGATATAAGTAGGCAAAGAATTCTTAAATGACACCAAAATCACAAATCTAGAAAGACAGATTAATAAGTTAGATTCTATAAGACTTAGCTCTTCAAAAGACAGGAAAAAAGAAAACTAAAAAGAAAACTATTAGCTGGAAAAAATATTTGCAAGCCAAGGGTGGAATCTGGCCTACTTAATTTCTTTGATGTCTAATGGTTTCTTCTCAGACTCCCACCCAAAGTCTAGGAAGTCACAGTTACAACGTACTGGACCAATAAATGGTGCATTTGATGCCATCGATGGGGAGGCCCTTGAAGAACTATAAACATTACCCGCCTCAGGTGGCAAAGGTTTGTTGGTCTTCTTATAGGTCTCACCTTGGTGCTTTCCTTTAAAAGCCATTATCCAGTAACAGTGCATTGCCAGCATCTTAACAGAGCAAACCTGCCTGTCAACACTCTCCAGCATTTCTGAAACAGAAGTCCCACCCAGCAGGCCATAAGCTCAGCCCTAACTCTCCATCTCTGCTGTCCTCTTGTGCCTTTCAGCTCTCTAGATATTTGGCGCCAACCCCGAACTCCTGTGTTTTCTCTCCCGATGCTACCAGCTTTGGAGCTACCTACCATGCCTCCCATACCCTCAGCACCTCTTCTCCCTCCTGCCTCATCATCCCATCAGAGCAAACCGTTTCCATCCCCCCACCCCACAACTCTTCCTATTCTCATGTATGTGTGTGCCTCTGTGTCTGTGTGTGTGTGTGGGGGGGGGTACACATGCATGTGCACCTTAGGTTGATGTCTTCCTGGCTAGCTCTGCACCTTACCCAGTAAGCCAGGTCTCATTCAAACACATGGCACCGACTAGTCTCACTAGGCAGCTTGCTGCTCTGGGGACTCCCTGTATCCTCTTTTCAAGCCTGGAGTTATAAGCAGACCTCCACACCCACACAGCACTTAGATGGAGGTCTAAGGATATGAACCCTGGTCCTTATGCTACTTGGCAAGGGCTTTCAGCACTGAGCAACTTCCCCCCCCTACACACACACACACACACACACACACACACACACACACACACACACACACACACACACCTATTTCTGCTACTGTTCCTGACACAGGGGATGTCTGACTATAGCTATCCCCCTCCCAGCTCCATCTTCCTCTCCCACATCTCCCCTTTGTTAGCTAGCTCTCTTCCATTGCCTTCCACTGCAGCCTCTTACCTGGGGCTAACTGCCTCCTCCAAAGCACATGTGTGTTTATGGAGCATCACGGTATACTAGAAAAAGCAACAGAATGGGGAAGCCCTTTCTTGGAGCCTGAGGAAAAGACAGGCAGCTATGGGGTTTCTCAGCTCTCATAGAACACTAGCTGCTCCTGTTTCTGAGATAAATAAATGTAACCACAACAGGCTAACTCAGGTGACTTCCTAATGAGGTAAGGTCACTATGCATCCTTTCGCTGCCCAGGCCTCCACATCGCACTATAGGCAGTGATAGCACTGGAGCTGAAGGCATTGCAGAGAAAGAGGTGGGCAATGTCTAAGATGAAAGAGCCGCTTCCAACTAGCACACTTTCTAGAAGTTGCTGGGTGGACATTACACCAGAAAGGGTTATCAGCTTAAACTCCAGGTAAGCACTCAGAACTGCTCAAAGAGATAAAGGATTAAATGCAGAGGGGATGCAGCTCGGTTGAGAGTGCTTGCCCAACACCCCTAGAACTCACATAAGCGACTGGCGAGTCAGGCACGCTGCCAGTAATTCTAGCTTCAGAAAGCAGAGACTGAGCATCCCAGGAGCTTTCAACAAATACGTTTATTTCAAACAAATAAGGAGGAGTGATTGAGGATGATTCCAGGCATCGGCCTCAGACTTCCTCATGCATGTGCACACATACGCACATCTATATCATAAACCACATATGCCCATACACACCTGTCCTGAGTTCAATCCTTAGCCCAGCATACCCAGTTGTGGTGGTAAATGTCTTTAATCACAGCATGCAGGAAGTAAAAGCAGGAAGATCCCAAGTTATGCTCAGCTACATGGAAAATTTGAAGCAAGTTTGGGATGCATGGAATAATGGATTAATGGATGGATGGATGGATGGATGGATGGATGGATGGATGAATGGGTGGATGGGTGGATGGATGGGTAGATGGATGGATGGACTGATGGGTGGAGGGAGAGAAATGGAGAGAGAAAGAGACACAGAGAGAGGGAGGTAAGGGAAAAAAGAGGAAATGAAGGGGAAAGAAAGGAAGATGGGTACATTTAAAAATAAAAGGGTCATAGGGACAAAGGAACATTGGCCCTTGCATGTGCCAGACCCAAATGCTATCATCCTGCCCTTCATATAGGGTGTCTTTATCACTGTGCCTCTATCCTTGGGGCGCAGCTCCTTGCAGGCTCTAAGCTTGTGTGACATCTCAAGACTTTAAACACAATGAGGAAACCATCCTGACTGCTGGATGAAACAGACCTGGAGAATATATATATATATATATATATATATATATATATATATATATATATATATATATATATATATTCATATAGCATTAACAAGACGTTCTTTCTGTGCCAGTGTGATGTTAGATAAACACCAGGCCAGACCTGCAGATTTTACCAGCATTTGTCAAGGTCATTACTAGTGACCACAGAGGACAGAGTAAATTATTAACTCTGATTCTCCACTGAGCCAGACTCGGCCACAAAGCTCTCTACCTGCCTGGTCTGGCTTCTGTCTGATCCAGGAAGTGCACTGTACACAGCAATGGTGCTTACTTCCAGCTTGACTAAGACAGATACAGGAAGCAGCATTGAGTGGGGCCCTTGAGGACACCAGATAACATCATGGGAAGAAATGAGCACAGAACATGGGGCAGGAACTCAAAACCCTGGGGTCTCAGGAACCAAGTATCAAAGGGCCACAGGATTCTCTCACCTAAGGTCATGGCCTAGAGAAACTGGAAGAAAGATGTCTAGACCAGGCAGATTTCCTTGCAGACTGGAAAGCAGGGGAAGACTCAGACAATTCCTTTAAGTCAAAGACATGGTAGACACAAGTTCAGGGTCATTTGTATAAGCCTATCTGTCTCAGAAGATTTCCCTGTATGAGATTTACTAGATCAACCCACTTCCAGTTTTCCAGAGTCTTGATTCTTGTTACAAAGAACGGACTCAGTGTTTCCCATCTCGACTCAATACTTCCTGGCCTTCCTGAGCTGCCATCTCACCAGTACAGCCTACTCAAGCAGATGTCTCCAGGTTCTAGGATAGTCTGGGATGGAAAAGACCAGGGTTTAATGTCCTCCTGTATCCCATCTGCCCAGATGTGCTCAGAGCCGCTTCAATGCCATATTTGCTGAGTCCTGCTGTTTATTTGTTTGACTTTTACATACTCGATTTTTTGAGAGAGAGAGAGAGAGAGAGAGAGAGAGAGAGAGAGAGAGAGAGAGAGAGAAAGAAAGAAAATATCTTTGATGAACATCCAGGCTTTTTCCTCCCACTATTTGTAATGGACTTGAAGTTTCCTTAAATCCAGACACAGCCAGGATTTCTTCCCTTTAGACCACACACTTGAGAAACATGAACAGAAATTTACCAAATAAAACAAAAGGAAGGGAGGTGTTCAAAGGCAAAAATATGAGTGCTTGGCCCTGTTCTCCACAGCATCTGTATCCCCAAGGAAAAGGCCCGTCCACAGTGCTGGAATTTCCTGAGGAAAGGAACACGCCCCTGGCACTCACACGCCTACTCACTGGCCAAATGCACATCCCAGCTCTATTTCCTGCTCTGGGAGTTTCTCCAGTCTCCCTGGGAAACTGAGGCAAGACAAAAAGACGAAGAAAATTTGGGGAACTTGAGAAGGAAACAGTGCTCTGTTTGGAACAAGAGTTCCAACACAGTGTACAATCATGGAAGGCCTTTCTCCCTCCCTGGCTGCAAACCTGCAGGCTTTGAAGATGCCCATCAGAAACCCCATTTTTGAGGAAAGGGTGTGCTCTAAACCCTTTGCACAACTCTGGTGGACCTGGTTTCACCTCATTGGATGATAATTACATCCAATTCATCCCCAGAGCTGCCTGCTTTTCTCAGTTGTCAAAAGTGGAAGACCACAGGCCACAGGGATGCGCCTATTACTATTGTTTTGTTACTGTACAAAGCCTGCACCCTAAACACCTATCTCCGTAAGCAGGGGTGAGCACAGCTCTCAGGCCTCATCAGAGAAGTTTCTCTGCACAGTGGTTAACGAAGAAACTTGGCAACTGGTCGAAGTGCAGAGAAGTGGTGTCTGTGGAAGGCTCAATCACAAACAGGACAATGGTATCACACCCTCCCAGGCTCAAGGACCACGGAGGAAGAGTGGGTGGACAGACTGCAAGAGACAGAAGTTGGAGAGGCCCAAAACAAAACAGTGTCCTCTGGACACAACAGGACTCCTGAACTTCCAGCAGCTATGGCTGCTGCACACGATGAAGTCAGTCAACGGTCCAGGAGGGCGTGGGAAAGAGTTCATGAGCCCTGACTCGCTGAAGAGCTGTGGACAGTCAATGATGGCAGAAGGAGGGAGAGTCAGTTTTCTTTGAGGGTGTGGCCCCTGGTAGGTCAACCATGCTCCAGTGGAGGGGCCCACACCAATGGTTTGTGGACAGCACAAACTAGATTTGATGGATTATTTAAAGAAGAATAAAAAGGAGGCCATGAATCGAGGACTGAGGGGTAGACCGCGGACAAACTGGGGGTGAGATGTATCCATGTATCAAGTTCTCAAAATGGTAGCCAAAGATTATTTTTAAAGTAGAGAAAAAAAAAAAAAGAGAAAAGTTTCTCTAGAATCAAGAGAGAGAGAGTGTATGTATATATGTATGTATGTATATATACATATATATGTACAAACACATATACATATATGTATATATGTATATATGTATATGTGTATATATATACATACACACATATATGTATATATACATACATATACATATATGTATATATGTATATGTATACACACACACACACACACACACACACGCACACGCACACGTACACGTACACACAATATGGCCAGTGCTAAGACAGCTGTGACTCTCCCTTGGGGAGGCCACATTAGCATAAGCCTTATTTTCCGAGCACCTCTTTCTCTTAGCTTCAAACCTGTATTAAATGCATCTTCAATAAAATCCCCATTTCTGCTTCATCTTATTGGCTGAAATTTCTGTCAGCACCAAAACTTGAGTGGAGACACTAAAAGATTAGCGAACTCCCCTGGCTGCTGAGGCTGACGGTGTGGAGCTGAGTCTCTGTCCAGTCACCAGTAACGGAGCAAACAACTTGCCCTCTAGTTTGCCTTTTGTGAAATTAACTGAATGATGCTGGCTCAAACTAGTTCTCTTGTCCGGAGGTGACCAGGGCAAAAGTATTTTTTTTCCTCCGTGTGTGACGCTAACTTGTTCTTACACATTTCCAGAGTCCTGAACATATGACTCACTCTGTACTTCAAAACTCACTAAACCACATCTAATGACTTCTCGGGGGCACCTGCTTACGGTGTAATGATTGCCATCGGAATCCATCCACCACTCACAATGCACCTAAATTAATCCCTACCCATCCAGCCCCAAGATGAATGAGCACATTATCTGCAGGACTGGGAGGACTTAGTGGATGAGAACACTTGCTAAGCAAGCAAGAGGAACTGAGATCAAATCCTCAGAGCCAACAAAAGAAGCTCACCAAGGCTGTCTGTGTGCCTGTGACCCTAGCAATGTGAAGGCCCAAATCAGGAGGATTTCTGGGACTTGCTGGCTACCAGCCTGACTCAAGAGAGTAAAGCAGAGAGCAGGATACCCAGGGTCCTCTTCTGGCCTTAGTACAGGCACCTCTATACATATACTACACTAGATACACACACACAGTTTACATATTCATACACACACACCCATATATACACATACACATTCACACACTCACATACACACATACAATATTTTGGAAAAATACACAAATATAAATAAAACCATAACTGTCTAGAATAAGTCAAAATGTTATAGTAATTATCTACTATTACATAACCAATTTCCTCAAAATCCACCCTTAAACAACAAACTGGTTTTTTTTTGTTGCCTCATCGAGTTTCTGGGGTAGTAGAAGTGATATAGCTGGGTGGTGCTGGCTCCAGTGAACCAGGAGCCAGGATGTTGGCTAAGTTGAGCCTGGTGGCATAGGCCTGTCATCCCAGGCTAAAGCAGGAAGATTGAAAGTTCAAAGCCACCCTGGGCTACAGAGTGGATTTAATGCCTACTTGAGCAACTTAGTGAGACCCTGTCTCAAAATGCAAATGGGGGGGGGGGGGAGCTGAGGACGTAGCTCAGTGGTGGAGCACCTGCCTAGCATGCACGAGGCCCTGGGTTACGTCTGTAGTATTCTGCCATCACTAGAGGGAAGGGAGGCTTACTGACTAGAGCTAGAGACTCTGCCTCCAAGACGGCAGTCATATGACAGCTGACAGGTGGACTCGGTCTCTTACAGCTTGGGTCTTTTCACAGGCTATTTGAAGAGGCTTGAAATGAAGCAGCCAGCTCTCCGCTGAGCAAAAGAGCAGAGAGAAGCCACCTTGTCTTCCAAGACCTGCTAGGAAGCCACACACTGTTCTTCCTATAACAGCAGCCAATGTGGAAAGAGGCCCCAGAGGAGCAAGATCACCAAAGTGCAGCCACTGGAGGCCAACCTAGAACTGGGCTCCCATCATGCGGTCGGTAGCCTGACTTTTCTCTATGGCTGTAGACATTACTGTGTCCGTGCTGACTTCCACATAATGGGCTTAGAGCACATGACAAGTTCCACCTTCCAACTAAAATGATCAAATGATAATGACAAATTCTTCCATCAAATAGAAATCTAATTAATGATCTTGGCGAGACTTCAGAAAAACATCCACCAGACAGGGTTTAGAGGGTCAGAAACAGAGTGAAGCAAATTAAGCAAGCTTTCTGATAAAGCTTTTCCTGCCCAGATATTAAGGATTGTGCATCTATGATTCCACCCCTCCCCCACATTATTTAAATAGCTGCTCTCCAGTATTCCCTAGTTCCTATGGTTTGACTATATCTATACCAGGAAATGTTCTTGGTTTGACACCTTCCATCAGTAATCATGGCTTCTTTCTCATTCACACTTCTAGACTCCGGGCAATATTTGTGACAATCCGAAGAACTCAGAATGTCTATCCCACTCGGGAAGCCTTTGAAATGTTGGGAGATATTTGAATGCACACCTACTTTGGAGCAGCAGAACTTGCTCCATCTTTCCCAGCGACAATGTAGAGGGAAGCCTGTTTGTTCTGCACTTCACACAGACACCTGCTGCTCTGAGACTCAGCAGATAGCATCAGCCAGCTACACCAGATATCCTGGGTTCAGTCTCCAGCAGCCCCTAAAAGGGAGCAGGAGAAGCACACAGGCATGTAATGCATGTTACTCTGGCGATAGATGCTGGAGGACCAGGACTTCCACAAAGTTCCATTATAACAGAATCTTCATCACCTACGAACTCACCCGCTCACCCACTCACTCGCACCTTTTACAAAGTCAGCGTGACTATTAGAAAAGTCCCAAGCAGAATGGAACCATCCCTGGTCTGTACCCTTCCCCTCCTCTTCTGGAACCAGTGGAGAGGAAATGGGTAGTGATCTTATTAAAACCAGAGCGGGAGAGGAGTCTCAGAGCAGCAGGCGTCTGTGTGAAGTGCAGAACAAACAGGCTTCCCTCTACAGTGTCGCTGGGGAAGATGGAGCAAGTTCTGCTGCTCCAAAGGAATAAGTCCAAATCCATCTAAGAGTCTCAGCCTCTCCTCAGGCTCTGGATCCATCTCTGTTTGTTAGTCTCTGTCTCTCTCCTCTCTCCCCTCATCTTCCTCACCTCCATCTACTTTCTTCTTCTACCCTCTCTCCTTTTTCTCTTCCTCATCTCCCCCTTCTTCCTCATTCTCTTCTCCTTTCTCTCCATCCCCTGCTCAGTTCACTGTGTCTGTGTCTGTGTCTGTCTGTCTGCCTGCCTGCCTGCCTGCCTGCCTATCTGTCTCCCCACTCCCATCTCCCATAGTCAATAATCTTTAATGTTTCCCACAGGAATCAGTAAGATGCATCTCAGGACCTGAATGTCCTGCCCTCTGCTGCATACCCCGCCTCCGCCCCTGCCACTTCATCTCACCCTAGACTTTCCACCACCCCCAGCCCAGCCTCACTGACTTCACTAAACATCTTAACAGTCCACACTCCCTTCACAGGCCAGCTCCTTGAACATGCTATTTCCTTTGATGGGACCATTTGGTAATTTCTGATTTTAATGTATTTAACTCTGTTGGGATTCAGACCTGAGACAATTGGCTGGGGTGTATATTTAACCTAACAAAGTGGACCTGGCCTCTAGGGTCTCTGAGCATCCCTCAGTCCCTACCTGTTACGGGGCATGGCTGGCATACCCCACCCTCCACCCTGAACTTTCCACACAGGGGCTGGGCTTCCCTTCCCCAAGACACTCTTCTCTATATAATCCAGACATTTTGTGTTCTCTCTCTCTCTCTCTCTCTCTCTCTCTCTCTCTCTCTCTCTCTGCATGTATGTACTCTTTTTTTTCTCTTTCTCTTCCCCTTCCCCTCTGTCTCCCTCTCCATGGTGACTTCACCAACCTCACCAGAGAACTGTTTTCCAATAAACCTGCCTTCATATCCTTCAATCTTGCTTGAACTGGCTCATTTCACCGGCGGGGAATAACTTATCCAACTCCTTCCTGCCCTTCAGATCTCCATCACTTTTCCTTCCTGCCATCCATCAACTGAGAGCACTTGCTACAACGGAATTACATATTTACACGTATGGTTTTATAACCAATGACTGTCTCGTCTCTTTTGTTCACTTTATCCCTGTAACTCAGCATAGTGACTGGAACAGATGAATGTTTATAAGTGGATTAGTAATTGAACAGATCCATTCCACATGGTTAGAATTGATGTGAACTTTTAAACATCAAACCAGCTGTGTTGTTCAGTCCTGATCTTCTCCACCCTCCCCATTGCCGAGGAGAAGCAGGAAAACACTGGCCTCCCACCCAGCAAGCGTAAGGGTGCAATGAGGCACAGAGCATGTATTTTAGAGCAGGCTGCTCTGGTGTTCTGAGGGCAGCTCAGGTTTTGTACCTCTTTCTCCACCTAATTAAGTCTCCACACTTTCTCTTCACACTGCATATGAATTTGTAATGATTTTCTGGGTCAGCTGAAGGCTGTGTGTCCTGAAAGCCCTGTCCCCAGGACCCCACTGGGACCGCTGTAGAATGCATTCATGATGCTCAGTACAGTCAATAGATGCTACCAAATGTCCCACCACCATGGGGACAAGCCCTCCTGGTGAAACCCTTCAGCTACTCTTGCTGTACTGTAACACCAAAGCCAGCATCCTCCCATCAGCAGCAGCAGTAAACCCCTCAAGTCTAGAGAGTAGACCTAGCAGACAGCCTTTGGCTGATGTCCTTGGGAATAGTTCCTTCTATGAGGGCCCACCTCACACAGTCTTAACAGGGACAGGAAACTAACTGAGTTTTAAGGTTTGGGTGTTGCTGTCTTTTGAGACAAGTTCTCATTTAACCCAATCTGACCTTAACTCACTACAAAGCCAAGAATGACCTTGAATTCACAATCCTCTGCCTCCATCTCCTAAATACTGAAATTATAGACTGGTGTCAGTGCACTGGCTTTGTCCAGTACTGGAGATTAACCTCTGGATTTCATGCCTGCTAGGCAAACACTCCACCAACTGAGCTACATTCCCAGGTTCTTAATTTGTTTATTTTTTACATAATAAAATATATTTGAAGCAATTGGCCTGGCCAATATCCTTTCTCTATCATATGCTTAGGCAATTTAAACTTTGTGGCAACGTTTGCCAGGACCCTGCTTCACTGAAGATGCCGAGGACACAACACAGATTCACAGGATGCTAATGTCCAAAAACTCTTGAAGAGAAGACAATTGGTGTTTATTTCTATCGTCTAAGATTTGCTCCAATGACAGCACTTAGGGTGTGGAGTCAGAGTGAACACTCTGTTTCTGGGACTTTGCTATCAAGAGCAGAGCTCCACCTTGCTCTCCTACCCAGCTCAGACCACAGCAGCAGCGCCTATAACATTGAGGTCATTTTTATCTGCACATCCTCCTTCCCACAAGACCACAAAAGATTCTCAAGCCTATGGCTTGGCTGCCTTAGTCTTGGGAACCAGCACCGTGCTGGCACATGAAACACAGCCAGACACTTGATGACAGATGAGTCATTGCCTCAGAAAAGGCCATGGGGCCAGGAGGTGGCTTAGTGGAGGAAGTGCTTACTGCATAGCATGGGGACCTGGGTTTGACCCCAGCACCACCGTAGAATCTGGGCATGGCCATGCATACCTATTACCTCAGCACGTGGAGAAAGAAACAGGAGTCTCCTGGGGGCTCACTGGCCAACAAGCCTAGAGAAAATGGTGGCTTCGGGGTTCAGTAAGAGATTGTCTCAAATAATAATAAAGTGTTAAAGCAACTGAGGAAAAACACTTGGATCTGACCTCTGTCTTCTACACCATCCTGCACTGATAATCTCACCAGCCCCCCCCCCCCACACACACACACACATATACCACATCCACACACACAAGACACCCATATCTGGAACTCCTTAACACTGTCTTCTACAATCCACAGCACATGACCTGGGTAGCTCAGGCAACACACCAGAGTGACTCACAGGGACACTGTTTACTGAGACATGTCAGCTACCAGGTCTGGAGTTTCCTTGTGATGGGCATCAAGTTCCAAACGCAATGATTATCCAAGGTCAGAGCCATAGAACAAAGCTTTTGAAACCCACATGGGTGCCTCAGTTAAATACGTTTTAATCAATACAGGAGGTAGAAAACCAGTATAATTATTGAGAGAGAGAGAGAGAGAGAGAGAGAGAGAGAGAGAGAGAGAGAGAGAGACTGACTAGAGGCTAAAAGGTATTGTTTAATTTGTTGAGACAAGTTCTCACTATGTAGCCCTGGCTGTCCTGCAATTCACTATACAGACCAGGCTGGCCTAGAACTCAAAATGCCTCTGCCTCCCAAGTGCTGGGATTAAAGGCACACAATTATGAAAGATGCTTTTGGATATGAACCTTGGCTCCTACTTTTGCTAAGGACCACTCTTATGTCTCTCTAGGCCAGTGGTTCTTAGCCTTCCTAATGCTGCAACCCTTTAATAAAGTTCTTCATGTTGTGGTGACCCTCAACCACGAAATTAATTCACTGCTACTTCATAACTGTAACGATGCTACTGTTATGAATCGTAATGTAAATATCTGTGTTTTCTGGGGGTCTTAGGCAAAATCTGTTAGAGGATCCTTTGCTCCCAAAGGGCTACAACCCACAGGATGAGAACCATTGCTCAAGGCACTCCTGCATCTGTAACGAGACATTTTTCTTTTCCAGGCACCTGTTTAGAAACTCCACAGTTAATCCACTGCTCAAGAACTGTCATTCAATATAAATTGATTTTTTTTTGTTTTGTTTTGAAGTTAAAATGCTAAGGAAATTAGTTTTCATGGCTCCCCTTGGCTAACCTGGCTCTCTTAGAGAAGAAAGCAATGACATTTTTATACTGAGTTATAGTCATGTCTGAAGAGAGGCAAGACCACAGATCCCAAGATTAACACTGGATTTTTTTCACGTGACCCTTGGCTGACCTGCCACTTGGAAAGGACCTGCTCACAGACTGTCTTCTGCCCTGAGTTCCTGCCCTGCCTTCCCTCAGTAGTGCACTGTGATTAGGGAATAAAAGCCCAATAAACTCCTTCCTCCCCTGGTTGCTTATGGTCTTTATCACAGCAAAAGAAATTAGGACACAGAACCATGATAACACTTCTGCTGTGGTTGGGATATGTGCTGTCCCCTGCAGCCTGTTTGTTAAAGTCTCGGTCATCAGCTGCTGGCACTATTTGGGGAGATCCAGAAACTACAGGCTGAAGACCTAGCCAGAGAAAGTCAGTTACTGCGAGCAGGTCCTTGGAGACGTCTCATATGATTCCTCCATGCCCAACTTTTTTACATGGGTTCTGGAGAGCAAACAGGTCTTTACTCTTACATGACAAGCGTTTCACTAACTGAGCTCTCTCTCTCCAGCCCCTGAGTCTCTCTTGAGGGGGCTGGATTTGAGCTGACCCTCCGCTCCAAGAAAGCTTACAAAACTAGTTCTCTTCTGCATCCTTAATAGAAAAAGGAAGGTTAGAGATGAGAAAGAGAAGCCAACCCCATCACCATCGTGGTGTGGGATAATGTTCACTGTAATCCCATGCCAGCAGTGATTCATATCTCCCAATCTAAACCCTGGATCCAACCATCGCACCAAATCTAAGTAGAAAGACGACATTTCCATTTTAAAAATGGAAAACCTATAAAGGAATTGTCAGAGAACATTGCAGGAAAACAAGGAGCAAACCTCTGGGTAGTTCTTTAGAAGACTCATAGAGACCCTTGCTAACCACTTATGCAGACCCCTCTCCATCAGAAGGGACAGGGACCAGGCCACATAACAGCTGCGCCCACCACAGCTCCGCAGAGGAGGTCTGGCACGCTCTGCTGAGCCAGGAAGCCACACGCAACCAAGGCACTGGTGAATTCCTGTCTGCTGCGCCAGACGGCTGTTTATATCTATGATAAAAGAAAGATTACACAGGACCTGTCCGGAATATCACTAAAAGGTCCTTGATGTAATTTGCCAGTTTTTACCAAGAGTTCTACTAATTTAAGACACTCAGTGCTTGGGCTCAGGCCAGATAAGGTGTCTTGGACTTGGCAGTGATAGAACAGCCTTTTAGAGGTTTTTGGCTTGAGGCAGTGGCAAAATTTAGAAAAACTGACAAGAGGAGGCTGGGCTCCTAAGATTTTCCAAGGAAATGAACGCTGTCATGCAATTCACTTCCTTATAGAAATGTCAGCTTTTAGTCATCGTCTGGGATGAGGCCTCCCCAAGGCTAAATGCAAGTGAACAAATTTGAGAGATAAGTCTTCAAAATATAATCTTTTAAAAGATCATATTTAATCCCCTCACATCCAAACACTTAATAGAACATTCTTACAGATCTATACTAGCCTGTTATAAATAATGTAACAGAAAGATATCGCCTGTTACTAAGTTTACATTTAATGAATTGGGGGAGGAGCAGGCAAGATGGCTCAGTGAGTAAAGCCACTTGCTACCGAGTCTTAGAGTTCCGTCCCTAGATATGGAAGAAAGAGAAAACTATCTCCAGAAGTTGTTCTCTGGCCTGTATACTCTTGCCATGGCAGACACCATCTCAACCCCCACCACACCCCTGATCCTCACACAGAAACAGATGTAATACATTCTGATTTTATATATATAAAAAAAAGATTGTGTCATATTTGTTCAGCAGACATTTTAGAAGCAAAATTACCAAGAAACTCAAACATACTCAGACTCATTTTTCAGAGACTGCACAGGGATTTACAGAGCAGGGGAGTCCTCTACCAGATCTCCTTCACTGGGAAACCCCAGGGAGCCGAGCAGTAAGCAGGTGACCCAAGCTGGGACAGACTTTGTCTTCTGCCATCTCTGACTCTGAAGACACTACAGAGATGACTTCCAGGCACTGTGCTGAGCTCAAGGACTAAAACTGCAAACCACAGGCCCTGCAAGTGGGTTATGTGTGTGCTGTATGCCTTTTGTTATTTGAGGGGTTTGTTTGTCTGTTGTTTTAGCAACACTTAAAAGTCTGGAGGTCTCACATCAACACGCAGATCCAACTCATCCTTGAAAGATGAGATAGGAGAGCCTATCACTGCCTCTTCCTAAATCAATCCAGCCTTCAGCTGCTCTGTAGATACCTTTCTACCTGTGGATAAGGAGGCTCTCACCACTTACCAAACAAGCGTCTTTCTGCAGCAATGGCGGCTGTAACAGGGATCCATAGCTGGCCAAAAGGCAGAGTGTAAGTGGCCGTCCCAGCTCCATTTGGGACATCTGTAACAATACCTTGACTCCTAAGGCTCAGGGAACGTTTGAGGGTGTCAGAGGGTCAAAGTTCGTGAAAGGCAACTGCTGTGAGATAGTGCCTTCTAGACATGACAGGGATGCTGTACCCATGAGCCTTCAGCAATAAGGTCACCTGCACAAGACCACACCAGCTGATGCTCCAGTGTGGAAGTGGAAAGTCTAACAAGGTCCCATTCCTGGATAAAACGCTACAGACAGTTATCGCTACTGAGCAGGGAAGAGTTCCGTTTCTCCAGAGACAGCCTCCTAATAGATTTTCCAGGTCTAAGTGGTCAGCCACTTGTACACAGGGGACACTGATTGGACTCAGTATGTAGTGTGTATATGTGACAATATATATGTAACATATATTATAATATGTAATTATATATGCTATAGAGAATATATAGCTATAATAATATTATATAATGATAATAATTATAGAATGAGATGTCATGAATTCAAGAGGGGATGGTCAGGTAAACGCAGAATAAGCTGAAGAGGTGAGAGAGGAGTGGAAATTATGTCCATAGCACACACTGAGAGAAGCAGCTGGCAGCTAGAGCAGACGGCACACCTGTCTGAAACCTGTCACATTCCACACGGGCCCCAGCTCTCGCTGTTCTTACGACCCTGATCATCAGTGCTTCCTGTTTAGCCTCAGAAGCGCTTGAGTTTGCTGTTTCTCACCAAGCCAGAAAGAAAAGGTCTAGATAAAAACACCCTCTGTGCTTAAGGAAGGAGCGTCCATTACAGCAGGGCATGATGGGAACCTGGGTTCAGTGGAAACCCAAAGGTGTGAGTAACTCCTAGGTGTGTATTTGTGGGTAGGAGAACGGGATGGGGACAGGGACACAGAGGCAGCAAGGGCAATTCACAGGTAAGAGGATACTGAGGAGGCTGAGGAAGTGGCAGGCAGTCATTCCCCATGGGATGAGAAGTGAGGGGCTAACAGTAGCTTCCCCAGGGGACTTCTGTTGCCTGCCACGTAAACAATTTTGAATTTCAGTCTAGGACAGTGGAGTGCCAGGCAAATATTTAAGCAAAGACCAATTGGAAATTATTGTTTTCCATACATCATACTGGCGATGATATATGTATATTTTATGTATATGAATGTTTTGTCTTCATGTATATATGTGCACCGAGTACACAGTAGACACCTGTGGGGATCAAAAGCGGGCACTGGATTTCCTGGAAATGGAGTTACAGATGATTGTGGGCCAACATGTGTGTGCAGGAAATTAAACTCAGATCTTCTAAAAGAGCAAGTGCCCTAAACCACAGACCCATCTTTCCATCTCCTAGTTATACCTGAATCAGTGTTAAAAATAAAAATACTCTATGAACAGAAAAGTCACAATTCAGTAGCCTGGGTCTCCGTGAGTGATCCTCAGTTCCATACAACAAAGAGATGTCCTTTCACCTGTCACTTTCCCCCTCCTCACTTACACATCTACGTCAGCAGACCGAGAAGCTTCCAACTAAACAGTTCCCATTCTACATGTGGTAAAAGATTGATTGGTCTTCTGGTCTAACAGCTACAAACACTGCTCGCTAGTACCCCAAATGGGTCTCCCAGCATATTCCACATTAAACTTGGGTGTTGATGTAGGCCCTAAGGGTAAGAAAACAATGGTGCGCTCCAAAGGCAGATCGCTTGAGCCTATAGCTGCTGAGGAAACAGAATGTCAAGATCAACAACAAGGATACTGGGCTGTTGCCCAGATACAAAGATACAAAAACAGACATTTCCCCTCAAGGGACAACCAAGTCAGTTCTACCTGTCCCCCTCAAATTAAAACCAAATCTAAAGGGCAGGGGGGCAAACCAACAAGAGGCCTTTTAAGTATCTCAGAATTATAATAACCCCAAGCAGGCAGTTTCCCAGACTTTGCTGTTGTAATAGCAAACAAACTTATCTTTCACTTCTTGTCATTAGTAATTATCATGACATCATTGGGAATCAGTGAACCACCATAGGGCTTAGCAGGGTCAGGAGTGGGAATGGGGGTGGGGGTGGGGGGTGGGAGAGCTGCCGCTGTCATCACTGCAGACTGAATGGTATTTAGAGTCCTCTCCCCAGCACTCTGACCCTTTGTTTCAGGCACTAAAATATGTACAGTCTAGTTCTCAGTCCTTAAAGATGGTGTGGTATGTTCAAAGCATTTCCCCTTCAACAGCCAGTGTGCACCCTGCACCAAAAGACTGCCACACAATTGACAACGCATTCGTAAGAGCCAAGAATTCAATTAAGGGGAAAACTTATCTTGGAAGAGTTGGGACAATTTGGCCAATTAACCCTCTTTCAACTCTGCTGAGAAAAGAACATGAATTATCTAACGGAACACTGAGCAAAGCCCGAAGGAAGCAAGGACGGGACAAAGGGTTCCAGAAACCCAGGTCCTATCTGCAATTCTGCGCAGGAGCACAGTCACACAGGACCTTAGGAGTTGAGCCTTGAGGATATCCCCAGTACAGCTTTCTACTCCACAAAGCCGGCAGAAGCTGAGTCCACTCAATGCCTTAAAAATCTCACCCTTAAAAAGCATTTGGTCTTCATTGATGCGTGAGCTGATAGACTCAAGAAGTACGGGAGCTCAGACATCAATTTATCCCTTGTCAACAAGCTCATCACCACGGCATGACAAAGCCAACGGGAGTTGACTGGCATGGGAGAGTGGGTTCATCTCGACCCTCTGTGGGTAGCGGGCTCACCTTGGTTGCCTCCTCCACACTCTCCCTGAGGGCCTGCAGTTCAGCATCATACTGTTCCTTCAGCTTGTCCATCTCTTGGTCATGACTGGAAACCTCCTCCTTCAAGGCACCCTTCAAGGCAGTCAGTTCCCGTTCCCGCTTCCTCAAGACATCTTCCTGTTCCTCTTTGGCAATGAGCAGATCCTGAAGGTCCTGCTTGGCCTGCAGGAGCTCCTAGAGGGGAGGACAATTGTAGATCTGAAGAACAAGTGTCTGCCAGCAGCCAGCACTGCCCCTCCAGACTGACTACCAGGTGTATGGCCACCTACTCTGTCCCATCTGCATTCTCCTTCCCAGACCACACAGATATGGGGACAATTTGCACTTCTCAGAGCCAATAACTGCCTTGGGGCTTAAGTCTCAGTTTCTTTCCTTTTTCTTAATGATTGCCTTTTACTTTACGAGAATTCGGGTTTTACCTCCATGTCTGTGTGATGGTGTCAGATTTCTTGGAACTGGAGTTACAGACAGTTTTGAGGCGCCATGTGGGTGATAGGAATTGAACCCAGGTCCTCTGGAAGAGCAGCCAGTGCTCTTAACTGCTGAGCCATCTCTCCAGCCCCTGTGTCTTAATTTCTTTGAGATTTAACATGACCGAGTTCACTGTCATTGCCTTGGAAGAGTTTCGTTTCTTGTTTTGTTTTTCTTTTGTTTAACAGGTTCTCATGTAGCTCAGGCTGGCCTCAAACTTGCTCTGAAGCTAAGGATGACCCCTGACCTTGGGCTCCTCCTGCCTCTACCTTCCAAGTGCTGGTTTACAGTCATGCACCACAACTGGTTGATGTGGTGCTGGGGGTTAAGCCCAAGGCCTCATGCATGTTAAACAAGGAGTCTACCCAATGAGCACCCCCAGCCTCATGTATGTGCTTTTGCAGCTCATTTCGCTTCTGTCCCACGGCTCGGTATCCCTGCTGTAGCCCTTATGTGGTACTGTCGCCCTAGAGCTGAGCTTACTCACTGCCTCGCCTGCTATCCAGTCTCCAGGATGCTGTACGTTGTCCCATCTATACCTGCTCCTATCCTAGTGCTCAGGATAACATTTCCTATCTTCCTTGCCTGAGTAGAGCATGGCATTCACATGTTCCCCTCTCTCTCTGTCAAGAGCTCACAAAGAGACACAAAACTGAAGCCAACAGTTCAGCTTCAAACCACATCCCTCAAGCCCAGGGATGTCCCACCAGAGACTCAGTCTTTCTTTGTCCTGGATACCCCAGACTCTGGCACCCCAGCATCCCACTGAGGTGCTGTCAGCTGCTCCACGTTTTCAGCCCTGGTTCCTTTCCATTTCCTGGACTCTTGGCTACCTACCACCTTTACCACCAAACTTCTTCAAAGTGTGATTGTTTACCATTTCACAGCGCTCCTTAATCACCTGCCATGTGGCTTTTATGGCTCCCCTACCAAGACAAAATCACTGAGTGCCCTCCTGGCCCACTGCTTGCTTTCTTTCTCAGTTAACTTCCTTTGTCATACAATTCAGAGCCCCCGGCCCATGAGACAGTGCTGTCCACATGCACGGTGGATCTACTCACCTTAATTTAAAACAAACAAAGCTTAATCCCCCACAAACAGCCTGAGATAGACAGTTCCTCAACTGAGACTTTTCCCAGGTCATTCCATCACACCTCCGCATCTCCCTGGTCCTTCCTGAGTACCATACTCTGGACTTCTCCTGGAGCCTCTCCCCTGTCTCCTTAAAAGTCTCCTCTCCCTGGAAATCATAGAACAGCACACTGCTTCCCAGCAGCCACTTTCTCTACAAAGATCATGTCTGGCTTCTCTCACGAGATATCCCTAAGAACACAATTTTCACACTTTGCTTTCCTTGAGCAAGCTCCTTGACTTTTTCCCTAATATTTGCTGTTGTTGTTGTTGTGGTGGTGGTGGTGGTGGTAGTGGTGGTGGTTTTAAATTGCCTCTCATTTTTTCCCTGCACCACCACTCTGATGATTTACCAACCACAAGCTTCACATGTTCCACACAAACCTCAGATTTAGTGTGATTACAGTTTTAGGGGAATCTAGCAGGGGCCTCCCTCTCTGCTTCCTTCCCTTGACTCTGGACCACTCTCAGTTTGCAGAGCATCCGAGTGCAAGAGCAGGGCAGAGACTGAGTTCTCTTACCCTGTCCTTCACAAACATCAAGTCAGTTCTGCAACATCTAGATCCTTCTCTCCTCTGTCCAGGTTAGCTCCTCATCCCCTTCACCGGAGCATTCACCTGTCAGCACAGCCAGGCTCACAAAGGCAAGCTCTGAGCTGCCACCTCCTCCCCACCCAGTGCCAGTCCCTCTGCCTTTTGGAAACTCTTTGAAGATGCAATGTGGCTCCTCTGAGAAGTCTTCCCACAATCCCCCTCTAGAACAGTCTTCCACCCTTCCTCTGACAGTTTGCACTCTTAACCCCACGATCTATGTCTTGTGCATTTTCTTTTGTGGTTGTTTTGCTTGTCTCAGACAAAGTTTCATGTATCCTAGACTAGCCTCAAACTCTCAACACAGTGTGACCTTGAATGTCTGATCCTCCTGACTCAGCATCCTGGGATCAAAGGCATGTGTTCAGCACACCCATTTTATACAGTGGTAGGAATGGAAGCCTGAGCTTCATGCATGTTAAGCAAGCACTCTACCAGCTGAGCTACATCCCCAGCCTGTGCTCATCTCTCTTAAATCCCTAGTGAGAGAGATAAGCTTCTGGGAAAGATACAGATCTGCTTTTTGACAGTTTTGACTGGATCAAGAGCAACCAGCAGCACTGTCTGTTCTGTTCTGGGTGTGAATGAGTCACCCACCCTATTCCAAACAGCTGGAGTCTCAAGAGGCCAGGATTCTCTTAGTTCTCCCTTTCCCCACCTTCTGACTAAAAACACACCCTGTCGTTTCTTCTCCTGAGCTCCTGGGGACTTGGAGCAGTAGCTGCCACTGGGTCTCCAAGATCTTTGAGAGGACAGACTACTTGCCGCTCAAGAGGTGTGCCATTGTGGAGGGAGGAGAAAACTTTGGACCAAACTTTTTAAAATTAATTTTTTCAGTATGTTTTTGTGAGATGCATGAGATGTGTATCAGTGTATGTACGATGTATATATGTATGATATATATGTGTGTGTATGTGTGTGATATATATGTGGTGTGTGTGTGATGTGTCAGAGGGGTACTGTGGCCACACTACAGCTTATATACGGAAATCAGAGGGCAATTTGTAGAGTCCTTCTGTCCTTCCATCTTGACATTCATTCCATAAACTCAGGTTGCCAGGCTTACCAGGCAAGCACGTTACCCACTGATCCTGATCTTTGACCCTAAGTTACTGTTTCAGGACAAAGTAATGAGTTCCATTTAAAAACAACTGTCAGGGGAAGTCTTTCCTTTACTCTGAAGCAGTGGTTCTCAACCTTCCTAATGCTGTGACCATTTAATGCTGTTCCTCATGATGTGTTGAAATAAATTTATTTTGTTGCTCCTTGTAAGCTTACTGTTATCAACTGCAATGCAGGATATCTGATACTCGACCCCTGTGAAAGGGTTGAGACCTGCTGCTCTTGGATGAGTGGGTCCACAGGAGCAAGCAGACAGGTGGGAGAGCACAGCACAGACCAAGCTTTAACCCCGCCAGCACGTCACCAGCAGGCAAGGATGAGCATTGATGCAGCCTAGAGGCCCATCCCTAAGACCCCAAAATTCCTCATCCTAACTTTGAATGAGGGACCACTTGACTATCCCTACCCATCTCTCTTTGAAGTGGAACTCATCCATCACTGTTGCCACTGAAGATCTCTCTAGGACTTGATGGCGCCTCCAGCCAGCAACTTCAGAGTCACCCCTTCCTGCTTTTACTCTCACACATTTTTTAGTTGTTCTTAGATAGAGCAGTTCCTCTTCCCACCCTTATCTTTTGGGGGGTGGGGGGTGCGCGTATCTATGTTTGTGCTGTCGCCAAGGCGTGTCAAGGACCAAGGATTTGCAGTCCATTCTACACAGACAGGGTGTTATCTGTGGCTGGACCTGTCACTTAAGTGAACCATACTGTACGGATCCAATCAGATTATGCCTCGCCATATCACACAGCAGTTTCCAGAAGGGAGACCAATAGGCAAATACAGTTTCCAAAACTTCACTTCAATGCAGGAAATTGTAATCACATCAAACAAAGAGGAAAACGGTAACTAGGAGAAACTCAAACTATAAGCAAGTGTCCAGTAGAGAGAAATGCAACTCTCTGGAGACTACAGTCAGAGAAAACAAGGAGAAATCTGGCTACTTAGAATCACTAATTTCTAAACCTTCGTGCAGTCAAGAGGGGCCATGTGACAAGGAACCTGCCATTTCACACTGAGATGGTTTAGCAGGTAAAGGTGCTAACTCCCAAGTCTGGGCAGAGTCTGAACCTCGGCACTCACGTGCTAGCAGCAGAGAGCTGACTTCCCTCCCACAAGCTGTCCTCTAACCTTCACACTTCAGGCAATGACAAGGTCATGCCCACACCCACAGCCATAAAATAAATAAATAATGTAAATTTAAATAAACAAAACAGACAAACAAAACCCCTAGTGTATACGAAGGGTAGGTAACAGAAGATCTAGAAAAGCCGCTCGTGTTGGCACTTAATTGTATGAGAATAATGTTTCTAGAAACCCAAAAGTGACTACACTCAAGGTCAAGAAGTGTTCATAAATGAGAAGCCAGGAGCTCTGAGATGCTAACACGCCTCCTCTGACATCACACAGCTGGGAACGGGGAGCTGGCTTAGTGAGTAAAGTACTTGTCTTGCTACCACCAGGACCCTAGTTCAACCCCCAGAATGTACTTGCTTTAAAAAAGAAGAAGAAGAAGAAGAAGAAGAAGAAGAAGAAGAAGAAGAAGAAGAAGAAGAAGAAGAAGAAGAAGAAGAAGAAGAAGAAGAAGAAGAAGCAGCAGCAGCAGCAGCAGAAACAGCAGCAGAAGCAGAAGCAGAAGCAGCAGAAGCAGCAGCAGCAGCAGCAGCAGCAGCAGCAGCAGTAGCAGTAGTCAGGCTGGGTAGCAGGTGTATTCGATCCCAGCTTTTGAGAGACAGAGATAGGTACTCCTAGAGAACCCCTGGCCAGCTACCTAGCTAGCCTACTTGGCAAGTTCTAGATTTGTCTTGGATATCAAGATATACTTGACATTTGAGAAATGAGGTTTTCCTCTAGAACCTCCCCACACATATGCACATGCACACACTCGCATGCATGCACATGTATTCAATCTGTTTTTGTCTTATCATTCTCTCTGTCTCTGTCCCCCCTCTCTATCTATCTATCTATCTATCTATCTATCTATCTATCTATCTGTCGCAAACACACCCAGGTCACACAGCTGATAAACATTAGAGCAGAGGGTCTGGCCTGGATAGGACCTAGTACCTTCTTTTTCCCATAAAGTGACTACAGACCAGACCATAAACCACCCAGAAAGCTGAACACTGACACTGTGTGTGGCCTAAGTGTTAGCTGCAAACAGAACAGAGTGCTGTCTACTAGAAAAGGTCGGAAAGGTACACTAGGGGCAAGGGACTCTGGCAGGATTCATTTCTTTAAACTAAAGCAAAGAAACACAGCCAGAGCCTAAAACCACAGGAAGGAAGAAAAGCTGGGAGACAAAGGAAGTGCATCCCACAGGGAGCTGATGTCCCCTGTAGCAGTGATCCCAACAGCAGGCTGCTGAGAGATGGGCACTAGGATACCCCCATGGCTGCAAGCCCTGACCACAGAGAGGGGCATCCCACATCCACCGCAGTCCTGCATGCCAAAATGAAGAAAGCTACATCTGGCCCATGCCCATTGCTGTGGTACAGGTGGTTTTGTATTGTAGGAGTCCAACAGAAGTCAGTCTTTTTTTTTTCTGGTTCTGACGAGGCGCTTCTCAACCTGTGGGCTGTGACCTCTCTGAACAACCCTTTCACGGGGGGTCACATATCAAATATCCTGCATATCTGATATTTACATTACGATTCATAACAGAAGCAAATTACAGTTATGAAGTAGCAATGAAAATAATCTTATGGTTGGGGGGAGGGGTTTCACCACACCATGAGGGACTGTATTAAAGGTCAACGCATTAGGAAGGTGAAGAAGCACTGCTCTACCCGATGGCTTAGATGGTGTAAGGTGGCTGGAGAGAGTCAGCATTGCTCAGCCACTGTTGTTAGAATCTAGGTGACATTAGAAGGATCACAGTGTATGTTTATTTTAGAAGTGCCGGGCCCCCTTCTCTCTCCACGGTTTCATAGCCAAGCATTTCAGGGATGCTGAAGGACACGAGGGCTCTGTGTGAAAGGGCCATCTCTCAGCTCGGGAGTCTTCGTCAGAAACATCCGTTCATCAGAAAACCCACCTGGATGGCATCTGGACAGGTGTTGCATGGTGGACCTGATGCCACCTGAATGGGCATAAAAGGAACCAAACACTAGTCCTAAGATTGTTTTTGTATCAGAGCTGAAAAATGGGTCTCATGGGCGAGTGAGCCGGCTCAGCAGGTGAAGGTGCTTGCCACCAAGCCTAGTGGTCTGAGTTCAACCCCTGAGACTCACAAGATGAAAGGAGAGAGCCAACTTTCAAAAGTTATCTTTTGATCCCCACACATGAGCACACACACACACACACACACACACACACACGCGCGCGCACACACACACAATTTTAAAAGTCCTTTTAATTTTTTTTTTTTTATATCCCATGTAGTTCCCGGGAGCTGAGGATGTAGTTCATTTGGCACCACTCTTTCTCTCGTGCATGAGACACTGGCTTCTATTCTCAGCCCCACATTTTAAAAAATGAAAAAAATAAGCAAACAAACAAATGAAAACAAAATACAGGCAGAGTGGTACCCACCTACAATCCCAGCATGTGGAAGGTGGGGGCAGGAAGATCAGGAGTTCAAGGCTGACCTTGGCTACATAGTGAGTTAGCAAATTTGAGTCCGGACTGAACTACAAGAAACAGACCCTGACTTAAAAAAAAAAGTTTACAGACCCAGGAATTCTACAAATAGTAGATCTGCCCTATTCATCAGCTCTTAGCCTAACAAAACAGTACTTCTACTACCCTTTTCATTAAACTGTTTTGGGTTATTTTTGTTTGTTTGTTTTGTTTGTTGTTGTTTTGGAGATGGACTCTCTGGCTGTTCTGGAAACTCACTCTGTAGAGCAGGCTACCCTCTAACTCATAGAAGTCCACCTGCCTCTATCTCCCAAGTGCTGGCATTGAAGGCACACATCACTATGTCTGGCTATTTTTTGCCCTAATGTTATTTTACAGATTCTATGTAAGAAAAAGTGATGGCCTTCTGGGCTAAGGCGGAGCCAGTGGCATAGCATGTGCCTAGTGTGCATAGGGGCTTGGCTTCAGTCTCCAGTATCATAGCAAGAAAAGAGAAAGGTTTCATGAAAGATCTGGGCTGCCACACAGGCTCACCGAGCATCCGGGCGTCAAAAGTTTTCAGACAGTTCTCATTGTGGATTCGATGTTGATTGTGTTTTAAGAGTCTGTTCTCAGCCAAAAGCCATGAAAAACTTGGCCCCAAGTCTAATCTGTTATCAAATTTCTCCAGGCTACTCTTATTAAGATACAAAGAATGAGTGGAAAGTGACTAGGGGATGGGACCTTCTCTATGGAAACTGTAGACCGAATTGATAAAGCTGTTGAAAAGTCAGAGTAGAACAGTGAGGCAGACATGTGAGCCGTGGTCACTAACAGACTCTCCACCTCCCTCCTTCTGCAGACGGCTCAGGTCCTGTCAGCAATGTGACAAACAGCAAGAACCCAAGAACAGGACAACGTTAAAGACAAGATGTGCTCTGTTCCCATCCCAGCTGTGGCCTGAACACACACAACCAAAGCCAGAGTCCCTGTCCTCACCCCTACCAATATACAGGGGCCTACAAAGCTATCATTAAATCAAGTTCAGAAAAGTCAGTAGGGTGTGCTTAATCCCAGCACTTGGGAGGTAGAGGCAGGAAGATCAGAAACTCAAGGTCATCCTCAGCTACACAGTACGTTTAAGGCTACCCTGGGCTACATGAGACCCTATCTCAAAAAAATCAAGTAAAGTAGCATGCAGTTCATCTTAGAATTGCTTCATTTTGGAAAAATATGAAAACACTTCAAAGTAATTTAAATCATGAGAATTCTTCTATTGCTCTGTCATTCAGAAGTATGCTGCAAATGAATTGGGGGAGGAAGCAAAGACGACAGGCAGCCCTTGGCTGTGCTGAAGGAAAATATGCAAGAGCAAGATGGAGTGGAGGAAGAGAATGGAGAGTGGATGGAGCCAGGGCGTGTCAGCACAGGGCACAGGAGCGTCTTTTGTCCTCTGGGCTCTGAGGTGAAGTGCCACCAAAAGGCATAAGTCCTCTACTGACATCATCTCTGGGAATTTATCCTTAGGAAAAACTTCATTTTAAGGAGGGGCTGATGTACCCCAGGCTGGCCCTGAACTTACTACATCAACTGTTAAACAGACTCAGAGATAACAAGGGTTGAGTATTCGGACTCCTTTTATTGATACTATAGAAAACATATACACGTTAGCTACCATAATGGTATTATAACTATGTCAGCAAGTTCCGTAAATTCTAAAAGAGTAAAATATGACCTTACCTGTAATTTACTTCAAAGATGAATAGATGCAAGAACAATTAGTGCAGGAATATGTTGAAACATTGACAGCTCCTTGGTCTGTGCTGAGAACTGATATGTGCTAATGTACTGTTCTCTGTGTGTGAGTGTGAGTGTATGTTATGAGTATGAGCATGTAAGTGTGTGTCTATGAGAGCATCTGTGTAAGAGTGTATGTATATGTGTGTGAGTGTATGAGTGTGAGCATGCGTGTGAGAACATCTGAGTGTGGAAAAGCATGTATTTATTATGCATGTGAGAACATCTGTTGAATATGTAAGAGAGTATGTGAGTGTATGAGAAAGACTATGTAGATGAGTGTGTACACGTATGGGATGGGAGGGGTATAGGCCAGAAGTCACCTCTGATCTCATTCCTCAGGGTCTCCTTGTTTTCTGACACAGGGTCTCTGGGCTAGGAGCTTACAGAATAGGCTAGTCTGGCCAGCCAGCACACCTCAGGACTCTGTCCATCTCGTCTACCCCCACACTAGGATTAATCGTCCAGCTATGGCTTTACACAGTTTCTGGGGGGTTGATCTCAAGTCCTCGTGGTTGCCCAGCCAACCCTTTACCGACTGAGCCATCTCCCCAGCCTTTAGCCTACTACTCTTCTTACTTCTCAGCGTGGTTGAAAGTTTCCCTAAGACAATGATGGCCTCACAGAATCTAAATGGAGAAACCAGTAGATCAAGTGCACACAGCAGAAAATGGCTTGCAGCATCCAGCCCATGAAGTCCCACCTCTGAGGCAGGTGGGGCTCACACCTGGCCCACAGCCCCCTTACCTCGATCAGGGCTCCCTTCTCCCTGTCCTCCGATCGCTTGGTGCTGTCTAGCTCATCGTGCATTTCCGACAGCTGGTCCTGAAGGTCTCTGATCTCAGTCTGGTGCTGTTCCCGTTCCATCTTCACTTGGAACAGCCTGGCAGAAGACAACCGGAGGTCTGTCAGACAAGCTCCTGGGATCCACAGTCCTCACCTAGTCTGACCACAGGCTTTCAGGATGTTACATGGTCACCTGTACCCCGAGTGGGACTACAGTGTAATTTGGCCAACATGTCAGATAAGCACTCTGACAAACAAATGAAATGGGACAGACTTGTGGGGACAGTTTCTACCAGAAAGAGACCATGAAGTACTAGAATTAGGACACAGAAAATGAAGAAATGCCAAAAACCATGGAGAACCATCCAGTACTATAAAGGAGAAGAACCATCAAGTTAATGGTCAATGTTATCAGCTTGATTAAACTGAGAGGCTAGAAAGTGAATCTCTTGGGTGTGTTTGCAAAGATATTCCAGAAAGAAAAGCAGACCTTGATTCTAGAGTTCTTGCCACTAAGTTTCACAGGATAATATGGCTGGTAGAGCCTGGGAGCTACTTTCCCTCTCCACAGGCTGAGCATTAAGTGTGAAGATGTATCATTGAGACCAGCACATTCTGGAGAAAGTGCTCACATGCTGGGATAGACTGTGAACCCTATAGGCTGACACGTTTTGGAGGCTAGGCCTAGGCTTCTGGAAACCATAGTTCTTAGGTATCACACTCAAGGTTCCCAGGAGATACCTCAGTCACTATATATCACCCCTCAGAGCCCACTGCTTCTCCAGTCACCTGCCAGAAGATCCCCTGTCGGGGCTGAACCTTTATAAGATGACACGCTCAAGGCACACAACGGGGTTTAGTAATTATTAACCCCCCTGCTAATGTATCCTGCACAACTTTGTAGGAGGGGAAAAAAAGGAAAGAGGGGTGAGTCGTGTTGATAAACACTTAGAGGGCTGGGAGGTGTGAAAAGGACAAAAGGGTCTAGCAACACGTGACTCAAGAAGGCAGGAAGGGGCGGGGCTCCAGCCGGACACTCACTCTTCCAAGTTCTTCCTCAGCTCCGCTTCACTTTCCTCCAGCCGTCTCTTCAGGGTGGCTGTCTCCTCCACTTGGCTCTGGTGCCGGGCTCGCAGCTCTTCCAAGTCCTCTCTCATTCTTTCTCTCTCCTCCTTGATGTTCTGATGGTTCTAACATGGGTCAGTATGATTTTAAAATACCTCTGTTGTCTATCAATACTGAAACACCACCCCCCCCCTTTCCATGTCTGTCTGTCTGTCGGTCTCTCTGGCGGGATCTCACATAGCCCAGGCTAACAACAAACTGGCTATGTAGACAAGGATGATCCTGAACTCCTGATGTTTTTGTCTTCGCTTCAGAAGTGCTGGGAGTTCAGGGATGCACTACCATGCCTGGGTTAGGAGGCGCGGGGGGGGGGGGGGGGGGGGGGGGCTGGAAACCAGGGTTTTATGTGTGCTGAGCAAGCACTTTACTCAATGAGGGACATCTCCAGCCCAGAAGCCCACTTGTGAACACTAATGGAATCCATACACTTGTTCATTATTAAACAACTTAATCAAACCATGTAATTAAGGTTTAGAAGTTCTAGAAAGAATATGAAATAGTCATACTTAGTGAATTGAACACTTTTAAAATGAAAACACAAACACAGCTAGACCTCATTTTGCTGTTGCTGTTTCTGTTCCTTAAGTTTAGATGTTTTATGTAAGAACAACACATGTAGTTTCCTATTGGACCGCCTGTCTCTAACAGGATTTCATTTGCTCAAAGCCAACAGTGTCTGTATGCTCTGTTGCTTTAAAAAATTCTTTGGCTAGCAGCCTCCAAATTCAAAGGAATGTGCTCAGGGATGAGAGGAATGTTTCTTTTAGGGAGTGAAAATGACTTTCTCCTTACCTGGACATCTCAATGTGTTTTGTTTTGTTTTGTTTTTTTTAAAAAAAAAAAAAAACCTTTATCAACCAAGACAGAAATGGGAAAACATATAAGAGCCAGCTACCTTCATCTCCAGCTGCAGTTGCTGCTGTAGTTCAGATACTTCTAGGATCAATTTGTTCTTTTGATCCAATAGATTGTTGCCTTCAGAGGGAGAATTCGGAGCCTACAATTAATCGCAAAGATATCCTCGGTTACACCATGAGATGCTTTTCAGTTCTCCTCCCCCACGGTAATATTGGGGATAGAATCCAGGAGACAGCACCATCCTGAGACTCAATCGACCATCAGCTTCTACAGAATCCTCCCCACAGCTGACTGTGATGCTCCCTCAGAGTTTATTTTACATCTTTCACCACAGTCTGAGGGACTATTTCACAGATTTCCAGCGTGACTAACTAACACTTGAGGAAGGGGTGGATTTATTGGCCATCTTTCTGACATATTATGAACTATTAAAGTACTAAATTTAGAACACCTGATTTCCTGCTTGTGTGTGCATGTGAAAGCCCAAGGACAACCTTACCTGTGGTTCCTGAAGCACCTTTAAAAAACAAACAAACAAACAAACAAACAAACAAACAAACATAGTCCCTCACTGGCCTGGGGCTGGCTAAATAGGTTAGGGTGAACCTTGGGGAATCTTCCTGTCTCTGCCTTCCCAGTGATGGAATTTGAGAAAAAGAATAAAGTAGAAGGCAACTGAAGAAAGCTTCTAGTGTCGACCTCTGACCTCCACATGTATGTGCACAGATGTGAACAAGTACACACATACACTCTCACACACACACATACACATATACACATACATACCCATATACTCTAATATAATGTACACTACCAAGAGCAAATTCCAGAGTGAACTGCGGGATTTCGATTATAAACATGTGTGCTAATTAATATCTATCCATGATTAAAAGTGTACCCGAGGATCACAACAGGACAAGCGAAATCCCTGTCCTTTCTTCTCAGTCCACCTTGAGCTTAAAATAGCTCTAAATACACAAAGTTTACAAGGTTGGGGATGTAACCCAGTAGTACATAAAATTGCCTAGCGTATGTGAGGCCCAGGGCTCAATCCCCGTTGCCACAAAACAAAACCAACCAATGAGAATAATTTATTACTTTAATTCAAGAGGAAAAGAGTCCAATCAAAAGGATTGTGCAACTCACATCAAGTTAAGAAGCACTTAGGAAATTAGATATTATAAGCGAAAGATCAGCTTTGGGGTGAGGGTATTAGAGAAGTAAGAATGCCACAGAAAAAGCTATTTTAAAAAACACACCTTTCTGGTTTCTTAGATGATTCCTAAGCTATATTGTAAGCAAGGCAAGGTCCCAAAAGTTCATCAGAAAAAAAAAGGGTCTGAGAGATAAAGAAGCCAAGCAACCACCATAGGCTGTGCTGAGCTGAGAGACAATGGAGCACAACTCAGCCAACACAGACAAAGCCTGGTTAACATCTTGGTAGTCGCTTGACATCTGAGAAGGGACCATAGGTCATGCCATAGGAGCGAAAGTTAAAACGTAATGAGACCCACCCTCAGCAAAGCCTAAAGCAGCAGCACCTGCAGGATGAAGGTGACTTACACATATGATTTAGCTTTTAGGAGAAAATTCAACACCCTTTGGTGGAAGAGAAGACAATCCAGCACATGTGTAAGTTGTCATCTACTACCCAGCATGCACTTAGAAAATCCTAGACATTTAAAGAAGCAGGAAAAAACTGACCAATCATAGAGAAGCACAACAGAAGTAAGAGATGACCCAGACAGAAAACAGAGACCCAGAAGAGAAGGAGGGCAAAGAGCGATAAACAATATTCTTAAACACACAGAAAACTGTGAACAAAATGGACTTTTAAAAAGGTTCTCACACCAGTTAGAATCTAGAAACATGGTCAAATGGACATTTTAGAATGGCAACACAATACCTTAAATTTAAGAACTCATTAGGTGGCTCTTAAAAGACTAGTCCCTGGGGGCTGAGAGGTGGCTCAGTAATTAATGCTTGCCTGTGCAAGCAAGAGGATTCAAGTTTACATCCCCTAAACCCACGTGGGTGCTGGGTCAGTGGGTGGCTCGCCTGTAATCCCAGCCTAGGAAAGTGAAAACAAGACCCCTGGAATGAGCTGTCTAGAAAAATAAGCCGTAACAGTGAGTTCTGGGTTTGATGAGAACCCTATAGAGTGTGGCGGAAGAGGGCCCCAGGAAGATTCTCTATATCAACTTCAGGGCCTCACATACATGCACTCATGTACACCTATATACATTTATGTGTGCACACACATGGACACACATGAACATACATATACACACATGCACACCACAAACACACACCTGAGAAGAAAAATATCGTCCTTAAAGAAGGATGAAGAGGGTGTTTGTTTCAAGAATAAGCCTTTAACTTTAAAGAGAAGACCCAGAAAACAAAGTCAATGAATTTAAAACATGAAGAGAAAAGTGCATGGCTTTAATCTCAGCACTTGGGAAGCCGAAGCAAGTAGACTGCATTGTGTTTGAGGCCAGCCTGCTCTACATAGTGAGTTCCAGAACATCCAGAGCTACATAGTGAGATGCTGTCTCAAAAACAAAACAAAACAAAAAGCAAAAAACTGAGAGACATATATTAATGAATTATCAAAAGGCCAGGGGCGTAGCTAATTAAGTTATTCCCTCCCCTTTCTCCCTTCCTTATAAGATTGGTCTCCCCTGGCTTACCACTTGCGTCCATTCACCATGCCATGAACAATAAAAGCTTTGGAAAACCAGAAAAACAAAAACAAAAACAAACAAACAAACAAACAAACAAAAAACTGAAAGACAGAAACACAGAGACAGAGAGAAACCAAATGAAACTACAGACAGATACACACACACACAAATACAAACACTCACATAGACACTCATACAACACACACAGAACAAGAGAGAACATAAAAAAATTTAAAATACATGCAACTGGACTCTGAGGAGAGCAGAATGTAATAACGATATTCATAACATATGGCCAGGGTGCTTCAATATGATGAGTACCAGAGACCTGCGAAGTCAAGAACTCAGGCTAAACACAGGAAGACCACACTCAGGCAAACCACACTCAAACTTCCAAGAGTGGAAGATCAAATAGTCAAAGCAGACAGACAGACAGAGAGAGAGAGAGAGAGAGAGAGAGAGAGAGACAGAGAGACAGAGAGAGAGAGACAGAGACAGAGACAGAGAGAGACAGAGACAGACAGACAGACAGACAGACAGACAGAAGATGCATGGCTTTCAGCGGAACAATACTAAGAATGCTGCCTGCTTTCCAGGGAACCCACGGGAGACGATGAAGTTATCAGATAAAACAATGCTTCCTGAACTAGAGAGTCTCGAACACAGGGATGAACAGAGAGAGGGCAATCTGAGAAAACAGAGAAAGCCCACTGTCAGCAGAAAAGATGACAGGACAGAGTAGAACTGTTCCCCAGGATGGAAGAAAACAGCCTTAGGCAAAAAAACACAGACACACACCAAGAATGAATGCAAGCGCAAAGTCTACAAACCAAAATGAAAAACACGTGAGATACAGGAGAAGCAGAGGGCACACATGTACAGGAGACGGTCCATGCTTCTTTAGGGACCCAGCCACATGATGAGGGCATCCTAAACAAAGGGATATGCAGATCCAGTGTAACCCCAGACAGGAGTCCTTGTTTCTCTCTCTCCTCTCCTTGCTTTTTACTAAAGATTTATTCCTGTTATTATTATTTTAATTACGTGTATGTGTGTATGGTGCACACGTGTACATATGTTTCCTGAGCCAGGGTGTCTGATCCCCTGGAGCTGGAGTTGCAGTGTGAAGCACATGACATAGGTGCTAAGAACCAAGCTTAGGTCCTCTGCAAGAGCCCACCCTTGAGCCATCTCCCTAGCTCTGCCTACCCCACCCCCACTTCTGGAAAATCTAGCATTTGTATGGAAAGGTGAGAGACTTAGAATAGCCAACTTGATAAAAAGAAGAAAAATATAAAGTCAGAAGATAGACATTACCAGATTTTAGAGCTTATGCTAAAGCTATAGTACTTCAATCTGTATGGAACATACAGTCATAGAATCCATGCAAGGGAACAGAAGGTGCTAGCCAGAGCCTAACACCCAGGCCTTACAAGCACCACAGGTGGGAGTGTTAACTGTTCCATCACTTCCTGAAACCATTCACAATATGCACAGCAAAACTACTGCCTACTTTATGACCTGGTAACTCACTTCTGCTTATATACCAAAGAGAAAGTGTGGGTGAGTGTCCTATAGTACGTACAATAAGTGTACATACAATAGTGTTCAATGTTCACTATAGCTTTATCACTAAGAGTCCCAAGGTAGAAATATTCCCCAGAGACACACTAAGTACACACACACACACACACACACACTAGTGTGTGATACAAAATACTAGTAAATGTAACATTAGTGAACTTCACTGACACAATATTGAAGAGATAACACCGGAAAGACAATAATCAGGTAACCAATTGAAATTTAAGAAAAATTAATCCAGGCTATCGGTGTCACAATAGGATTACCTCAAGAAGGAGGACTTGCTTGCACACAGGGTAACTCCCGGGTGAGGGGAGCACCCTGTCTGTGATTAGTGTAGGATTTACACAGGTGTAAATCTATGTTAAAACCCAGCAAACTACACAGTTATGACTTGTGCATTTTACTCTTAAGTTTGATTCCAATAAACAAGCAAAAAAGTATTTATCGAAGAAACCTCTGTTGGGTGATGTTCTCTGGGAGCCTGTGTCTGTGTGCAGCCGGACCCTCTGTTTCTAAACCTCCCTTGCCCTGGGGTCTAACGCTCCAGGACTGCCCGGCAGACGCTCATCCCCCACCTTCAGCATAGTCCTGTCAGCAAATGCAAATAAATGCATTTGGGCCGAATTGGCTTTTTCCATCTAATCCGTCTTTCCACCAAGAAAGAGGGGCCAGATTAAAAAGTCGGGTCTGGAGGTGTCTTGTCTGATCTGACGGTGAATCTCGGGGTCTCTTGTTTCTTTTCTACCACCATGGAAGTGATAACAGGATGAAGCTCTCAAGGGGGAATTGGCTAAAATCCTGCAGCTAAGTGGCAAAGCGAAGAGATAAAAGCAGGAACCTAAGCTATAAGATGCAGAGTCTTGGCTCGCAAGCTGCTGATGCAGGTGTGGGTTTCATATCATAAGCCGAGAAGAGGCCCTTCTCACCAATGCGGGGACCTGCGGGGACAGGAGGGGAGCCCGCAGCAAAATCACAGGCGTGGCAAGTTGTTCCAGTGGAATGACAGCGTCCAATTTAGAATCTAAATCCAGCGCAGTGGGAGAATCACATACTGAGGAAAGGGAGGGAGAAAGGGAGAGGGAAACAGGGAAGAAGGGAAGGAGAAGAAACAGAAGGAAAGAAAAAGAAAAAGAAAGTCCCTATCTGCTATATTGGTTCCAAGATGGTCTCAGTCCACAGAGAAAACACTCCAACAGTCTCTCCTAGGGAATCACTTAACATCCCAAAAGATAAAACTCCAAAATGTTGCCAGCAAAGCATCAGATTCAGAACACAAGAAGGGGGGGCAGGGGCAGAGAAACTTTATCAATTAAAGTCAGACACTGCTCAGTGCCAGAGATCTCATCCTCCCTCCCTCTAGCCAACAGGGCTCCTTAACTAATCTTGCTAGAAGCAACAAAAGGAGTGACTTATGTAACGTAATAGCATGTGCATCTGTCTGAAATCCATTCCTGGGGCCTGGGGATGCAATTCTGTTGGTAGAGTACTTGCCAGGCATAGATGAAGCCCAGAGTTCCATCCAAGCACCATATAAAAGGATGGGTAGTACACACCTGTAATCCCAGCACTCTGAGCTGGGGGCAAGAGAATCACAAGTTCTAGGTCAGCTTTAGCTACATGAAGCTGTCTTGAAAGAAAATAAAAATGTCTTTCACAATAGCCTAGAATGAAGGCGTCCTATCTTGCTCTTCCCATAGACTACCACATAAAATTACCTCAAGAAACATAAACATGGCAAACTCACAATGCTTAATATTGTCTGTGCCACTCTTTCAACATAGAACACCTGCCTTCCTGCCTTCTCTCAAAGAACACTTTGGCCTTAGACATCTTATTTGCAAGGGATACACTGACTTCCCCAGTTCTGGCAGACTGTCCCAAGTCCATGATCTGTAATGACACAAGCTTAATATCAAGTCTAAAGGCCAGGTCCTCCCCAGAACATGCAAGTAAATAAAAGACAAGAATAGTAGATGCAATTTAAATTTAAATGCTTTACCAAAAAAAAAAAATATTAAATTGATATTAAGAGATAGGAGACAGTCAATGTCAGCAGCACTCCAGAGGCACAGGCAGACAGTTCTCTGTGAGTCTGAGGCAAACCAGAGCTATCAGAGAGAAGGATCAGGTGTGAAAAACAACTAAAATTATATACATATAAATATCTTCTACTATACTAATATACTAAAATATATTCATATATGTACATCTATGAAATTGCCAAAGAATATTTTTTTAATGAAAAGAAAATTTAGGTACAGCTCCTGAAAGCTGTGTATAAACAAATTTTAAGTTCCCAAGTCAGAATTATGGTTGTGTGTGTGTGTGTGTGTGTGTGTGTGTATACCACCATCCTCACCCTTACCCTCACAACATAGTCACAGGTATGCTGAGTGCTAGAGAAGACAGTAGCCGACACACAAAAATATTCTGTTTCTACAGCAGGTCGTGGCACCTTTGCCGTGATGACTGGCTTTAGAAGTATTGCAGACTTGGGATTATTATTTCGGGACTGAAATATCTGCATGTATATAATAAGATATTTCATGAAGACAAGTAGAAATGTAAAATTCATTTAAACCACCAACATTTCTAATACACAGAGCCCAGAGGTGATTTCATTGTTTTATAGCTTTCTGCATGAGAAGAAGTTTATGCTCATGTTTCTGCGTGTGGTCAGGGTTGAACTCAAGCTTGGGGTCTCAGGGTATTTTGGATTAGGATGTTTAACCTGTGTTTAAAGCTGTTTGTCTGAGGCACCACTTGCTGCTTGAGAAGGAATCCCACTCACTGCACCAACAGATAGCTGAAGAAACCAGTCCCTCTCCACATTTTGTGTTCAACACGTCCTACAAACTACAAAACTGACTCACCTGAGTGTTTCCTTGGACACTCCCTGCTGCTCTGGACTTCAAAGTCTGAATTTTCTCAAAGACCAGGTTCACTTTCCTTTTGGTGACATCCTCGTTGTCTGTGCCTCTGCAGAACAGCAGCAGAGAAGACGTTAAGGGAGCCAGCCCAAATGCCTGCACACTCACATCGCAAGCCCCTGCAAGCGACCTGAGTAAACTGAGGCTTCAGACAGAGCCAGTGTTTGATGGGCAGGAGGGAAGGGCATTCATTACCACTCAACCTGAGACATAGATGTTCATGTCCAAATACCTGCTCATGACAGATGCCCAATCACAATCAAGCTCCATGAAAATACAGTAAGCTCCCGCTTACTCGTATTTCATATCAAGTATGCGCATATCTGCTCCAAAAGGAATTACACACACACACACACACACACACACACACACACACACACACACACACACACACTCATCTTTAAGTTACTTAGTCTATGTTTGGGAAAAAGACGCCCCAAAGCCAAGTCTGCCCAACAGCAGTGAGTGCTTTGTCTGCACTTCCACAGTTAATCAGACCGTTTTACCGCACCCCTGGCAATTAAGGGATTTAAAATAAAATTCCTTAAACAGGCACCTGCTGCAACTTCCATCTCACTTGTCTTTCAACAAATCAAATGAGAAGGAAAGGGAAGGGATGGGAAAGGTAGGAGAGGAGGATAAAGAAGCTCAGAGGAGGGGGAGGAAGGAGAGGAGGAGGAGGGGGAGGGGGAAGAGGAAAGAAGGAACATGAGGAGGCAGGGAGAAAGAGAGGGAAGGGAAGAAAAAGGAGTTTAGAAACCACAAGTTCCTCTCCCTTCATTTTACAGGCGAAGCCCTTCCCGGGAAGTATTTTAAAACCCTGTGGTCATTTTTAAGCCCCTGGGTTGTATTTTGAATCCACTTTGTCAGCTCTGTCATGCTGACAAGTCACTCATAAATCACAGAAGACAAACAGCCAGTGTTGACAGCTGCCCGTCTCCGGTGCCAGGATCTTCAGTCCCTCTCTCTGCAGAGCTTCTGTCTGCCTGTTTGGGTAGAGAACCCAAGTGGCTGGGACAGACAAATCTCTCAAGATAAGCGGGGCAAACACACTGCTCTCAGATGCTTCACGTGCTTAACAATCCTGGAAGCCCAGGCTCGGACCAGGCCTTCCTCTGGGAGAAAGGACAAGGGAGGATGAAGACTTTGGAGGCATGGAAGACCTCAGGGTGGGGCTGAGCCAGATCAACATTGACAAACTGGTACATCTCTGAACTTGTTCTGATGCAATAAAGGTCCTTTTTAAAACATTGATTTAAGGCAAAGAGCATGAGTCAGTGAGTTAACTCCTGAATTTGGATCCCAGCACACACATCAAAGCAGCCCCAGTGTTTGGAGGCAAATCCTAGGGCCAAGATAGCAGAAAATTGGAGTTCCGGGTCCAGTGAGAGATACCTGGCTTTGACCTCTGACCCTCATGTGGGCACGAACGTTGAATGTACCTGTACACACACATGCACACATATTCGTACATCACAGCCACACACATACACAAATACAAAATCTCCACATTTTTGTAACTGTCATAAAGAACACCCTTCCCTGTGCCCTACACCTCATTTGAAGCTGCATCCATAGAGACAGAGCCCTCAAATGGCTCAGGGAGTAAAAATTAAATATAAAGCCTCAAATACGAGTCAAGAGCCCTGCTAGAAACAGCAATGACTTTGCTCTTTAAGGAAAACCACCCACCCTTCTTTGAGGTAATTATAAAGGATCTGCTTGGCCGTCTCCTCGTTGGTTTGTTGTGTGAGCTCCTGCTGGCCCTTTAAGAGATCTGGTGTGGCCTGGAACATAATAAAGTATGTTATTAGACCAGGATGGTGAGACTCCCAGGATGATGCAACAACCTTGAAGCAGAGGCTTCTAGTGCACTCCTATCCAAAATCAATTGGTATGGTCAGTATCCTCAGCCCAGCAGCTGTGAGCTTTGGATCCTTGGGTGAGGGACTTCACATCCCCTGGACTTCCTCAGTGCCAACTGAAGGTTAATAGCAGTGCCCTTCACACAGCTGGTGCCATGCTACAATATCATAACACCTGGAACCTACCAGCCTTATCACTGTTTTATTACTGCTATTATTTTTTTTTTTACTACTACTACTGTCAAAGCATTCAGTGTACCACTTAGAATCTATCACTTTGTAATTGACCTAAATTAGGATTAACCTAATTTTTCAGACTAGAAACCAACCCAGTCACCTCTATGGACTCATCTCAGAACCTATGTGTCAAAACTCATTCTATATACATCTTGATGTCACACTCTTAAAGAGAAATGGTTCTCTCTGTACTACTTGACAGAGAAGTGTGCAGACAGTGAACCCAGCCACACTCAGAATAACCTAGAAAACTATACTGTTGGTAGTGGGACATAATCTGAATAATAATAATAATAATAATAATAATAATAATAATAATAATAAACGTGCAAGGGCTTGGGAAACGGCTCCGTTGGTAAAGCACTTGCCCTGAAAGCATGAGATTCTGGGTTCCATTCCCAGCACACATGTAAAAGCCAGGCACTGAATATGGATATGGAATATGAATATGGATATAGGATATGGATATGGGATATGAAATATGGATATGGGATATGGATATAGGATATGGATATGGGATATGAATATAAATATGGGATATAGGATATGGATATAGGATAGGGATATGGATATGGGATATGGATATGGGATATGGATATGGGATATGGATATGGGATATAGATATGGGATATGGATATGGGATATGGATATAGAATATGGATATGAATATGGGATATGGATATGGGATATGGATATATCCCAGCACTGGGCAGGTGAAGAAAGTGTAGCTGCATCAGTGAGCTCCTGGTTCTGTGAGAGATCACAAAAGTAAGGTGGACGGTGACAGAGGAAGACACCTGATGCTAACCTATGCCCTTCCATACACACATGTGCCTGCACACCTATGTATGTGTGCATATAGGCAAATGTGTCCTTACACACACAGCATCATCAAATGTACTGTTACTGATTCAAGCCTTAGGACACTCATTCCTAGACACATTGCTTAGGCCACTTTGAACAGGAAAAACCATGCGTGTTACCTGAGTTCTAGAGTCGGAAGGAAATGTCTTCACTGAAATTTTCTTGGCACCGGAATCAGAGGTGGCAGCCACAGCCCGGTTCTGTAACATCAATGTGGCAGTGGCTATTTTGATTTCTTCCTCTTTCTTATTCTGTGCTGGGAGGGAGGGAGCACATGCCCCCATGTTCTCCTGACTTCCTTTGTTCAGAACTTTCCCATCTTTGTTCTGCAGGGGAGGCTTGGGGTGGGCACCCTGCAGCTTTGCTAGTGTGCCATTGGGGCTGTGCCTCCCACGGTGCTCCTGGCCCACTGACTTCTGCGGGAAGACCTGGGATGGCCGAAGGAGGTGTTCGCTAGACTTGCCCAGATTCCTGCTGAACTCTGTGAGGTATTCTGCATTTCCCTGGAGACCAAATGGAAAGGCACTGTCTACACTTCGGGATCTTTTCCTGTCGTCGGGATTGATCCTGTTCCTCTTCCCAGACCGTCCTCTTCTCTGAAGGCCAGGCTTTTGGTCAAATTTTTCAATTAATTGGTCCACACCAGGAATTGAGCAGGTATCGATATCCCGCCCAGTTCCTGGCAAGAATGGAATATACCTTCTGTTTTCATGGCGGTTGACGCTGTCAGCATGAATGGCACATTCCTGATCATCAAGTAAAAATTTGTACAAGGAAGTGGCTGAAGTGGGAGTCGTGGATGATGAAGAGGACCTGCGTGACCTAGCTCCATCCAAGATGGGTCCTGCGGAATCTTGTCGCCGGAAGGGTAGTACATCTGGCCTACTTTTCTTGGTTTCAGAGTAAGCCTGTGAGCTGGGGGCAGTTGGAGATTTCCGTCGAGGGGAAAGGGTCTCTTCTCCCGCCCCCTCCTTGGCGCACCTCTGAACGTTCACGCACACTGAGGTCTGCTTTTGGGGGTCTTCTATGACTACAGAGCTGCAGAGACGGATCGCTGTCATGTTTGTCTTGGCTAAATCTTCCGAAGTAGGGCTGTTGGGCTGGGAACCGCAGGGTTTGGGAAAGCAGCTCCGGGACTTCTTACAGTGGGCCCCTTCCTCTGTTGCATTTCTCAGCCAGGGACTCTCGGGAGGGTGATGCTTCTTTGAGTTCACCTCATTCTTTTCTGGGTCATAAGGCTGCAGCAGCTCAGGGTGCCTCTGGAAGTTGAGCACGTGGGGTAGCTTCGTGGGCCCGTCTTTGCGTTCTAGAACTCCATTCCTGCCCTCATGGAGGGAAAACAGCTTCTGGCCTCTTACCGGGCTGGTTTGCAGGTATGGGTTTTCTGGAAGCTGCAGTTCTTCTGGAGTGTTCTCCTTTAACACGGTCCCGTTGTTTGGATGTAGGGACAGGTTATTTATCATTGAGGATGGAAACGATGGCCCGTTTTCGGGAAAAGGTGTTCCTGCTAGACACCGTTCAGTATTATTCAGGACTATGTAAGGGTGGCCATCAATTCCCTGGACTCTGATACTGACGCCATAGGAGCCTGCCTTGGAGGGCTGGGAATTCCTTGGCTTTGGAGTGTCATCACTGGCAAGTCGTAGGTGGACCCCGTATTCCTGCTGTACGTGTTGGTATTCGCCAAAATACAGCTCCATGGTTCACTGTCCCAGCTGGCGGGAGGGAAGAAGACATTACATTAGGGTCCCATCTGTTTAGGCAAAGTCTGGGATAATTACAAGGGGGAAATGTCAGGGTTCAAAGCCAGTTGGACACTCTTCAGAGACTTCGGAACCTATGGCTGAGCACTGCCCTGCCCTGCACTCCTTTCAGGATGTCCTTGAGCCCGTGTGATGGCTGGCTTGCCAGCACTGGCTACAGTCCTGGCCTGAGGGGCAGTCTCTGGTGTAATGACCTCGCCTCTGGCAGAACTCTGCTCTGGTTTCCAGCCATTCTGGTCATTTTTTCCCTTAGTAGGTTTCCTCACACTTTATCCTATTTATCTTTAACCAGGAGGGTGTTTTGGTTGCCAGCCATTAAGAGCAAGGTACTTTTCCATGAAAATAGTTAAGAGCTAAAGGAAACCAGAGGCCCATCTTCAGTCTTCCCTTCCTCTGCCAATTTTCCTCTCAAAATGCCACCAGCCCTTTCTAACGTACATCTAGCTTTAAAATCTTTGACATTTATCTTGTGTACGTATATGTGTACACACGTGTGTAGAGGCATGTGTGCCACAGTAAGCATGTGACCAGAAGACAACATGCAGAAGTCAGGTCTCACCTTCTACAACTTAGTCCCCACAGGTCACCAGGATTAACAGCAGGCACCTTACCCCCTGAGCCACCCAGCCACCCACCTCTATGTAATTCCTTCTGTGCTACCATCTCCAGCTCTTGCTAACAAATATACACGAATATTTTAGTTGTTTCTTTAAAAGAAAAAAAAAATAGCTCTTGGGAATGGAGAGATGTCTCAGTGACGAAGCATGTATACCATTCTTACAGAGGACCCAGCAACCATGTCAGGAGGCTCATGGCCACCTGTAACTCTAGCTGGAGCAGGTCCAATACCCTCTTCTGGACTCTGAGGGCACCACACTCACAATGTGTACAAACCTATAAACACAGCTCCTCTTGGGAAAAGCCCACTCGTTGGCCACCCCAACCACAAGGGAAGACTGGGAAATAAAGTCTTTAAAACTGTTGATCATCCCCTGCTGGGCTACCTATGCTGGGCTGTTGGTGTCACATGGCATGACAGCTGCCGTGGGTCCCTCTCACTTCATGCACCACTTGCTCCAGGTCCATTTGTGTTCCCTGATGCTGCTGGAGTCAGGGAGAGGTGCAGGGAAAAGCCAGCCCTATCTTCGGGGTGTTGAGAACACTCTGAGAGCTAACCGCTCCAAATCTCCAAGTCCTTACGTGATTCCCTGGATGCTGACCCTTCTCCCCTGCATATGTAATCTAGGGCTGCATCTCACAGCCAGTCAGCCAGCAGCACGCTGCAGACATGTGGGCTTTCATTCTGCTAGTGCAAGGCCTGCCCCTCCATTGGTCTTGGCACCATGACTAACATCTCCACCCACATTCTTTAGACATTTTGGGTCTCAAGTGTAGATTCCTTTACTATCAGGAGGGCTGGGGAGAGGAGTCAAACCTTTGAACTTAACTTGCTAATTTTTATTACATTCATTTAATATGTCTAGTGTGTTTATGTTTATGTGTGTGAGTGCACGCACCATGCCATGACACACATAAGGAAGTCAGAGAAAAATGTATTCTTCCTTATACTATTTAGGTTGTGGGTTCACACTCAGGACATCAGGCTTGATAACAAGTAAATACCTACTGAGCCATCTTGCCTGCCCTGGCCTAATAATTTTAGTGATAATGGACTGTTTCAAAATTAATAGCATATATTAATTACACATAGTGGGCTTCATTATGACACTCTCATACATGTATATGTTTTCCCCATGGTTACCCTCATTACTCTCTCATGTCTCCCTGGAGCCAATACGCATCCTCCTACCAACCAGTCCCCCTTTTAGGTGTGTGTGTGTGTGTGTGTGTGTGTCCCAATGGTTTGAATTAAGCCAGCTTACAGGAAGGGCTGCTGGTGTCTTGGGACAGAGCGAGTGGGCAGGAAGTCTCTATTCTAAACACTGGTGCCCTTGCTTAGATCCATGAAGCAATGCATGATAGACAGTACCAAATTCACCAGCCTTATCTTGAGCCCTTTCTGCAGCAGCATCATGGGATTCTTTTTCTGTTTTTAAAAGTCCATTACAAATCTGTGGGTAGTGCTGGGGAGCAAACCCAGGGCTTCCCAAGTGCTAAATCAACAGTCTACCACTGAATACACCTCGTCCCTCTGGCTTTTTTTTTTTTTTTTTTTTTTTAAGATTCTCCACAAATGAACTCATCCACTTTTTTCATGCTCTATTTACTAAACAGGGCCTCTTATTCACCCATAGTCTCCTCTTATGCTCATGCTGACTCTTCAATGAAAAAAAATTCTGATATTTATTAATGAGAAGCCCAGCTAGGGTTTTAGGGGCCTTTGCCACGGTTACTATGATCAACACTAATTACATTTCAGTCTTTGAATATGGCCAGCATGGTTTATTCCCACGCCAGCCCCAGGTTGGTAAAGCAATCCTCATATCTGAATTTCATGAACCATCCACAGTCACATTCACAACAAACCTTAACCCGACATTTTCTCAAAAATGGCATTTCTCAGCTGGGCGCCCTAAGCAAATGTAGATTTCCTACCCAATCAAAGTTTAAACACTGAATGAATGAATGAATGAATGCACCTAAGGACAGCTGTTCTCCACTTCTGGGCACCAGGCCTGGTGCAAGAGCCTAACACACATTACAGACACGTTTGCCCCATCAGGCAGCTCCACAAAGGGTTTACATAATTTGGCAGTAAATGCTGATCAATTGCCAGGATGCAACATTGTAGCACTTTGGCAAATAAAAGTGGTGTTTTGGAGTGGAAATAAGGCTCTCTGAAAAGGCTCCGAAGTGATGAGAACAACTTTAGTTAGCAAGATCTATGGGTATGTATGTGGGAACAAAGACTCAACTCTTGGCAGAGCTCAAAACACATGCCAGATGGAGACATGTCCTCTCTCTGGGCCATCACACATGATCAGCAAGCATGAATAGTCACGTAAGGCTGGTGCATGTGTCCCTGCCTCTCCACTTTAACTCCCCACGCCCTTGCCAGGCACACCAGAGGGCATCCTGTCTCATGAGAAAAGGCACTCAGACCATCATAAATCTTATTTCAGCTTCCTTTCTCAGGAAAACGATGCCCAAGCAATCAGTGTGGTGGGACTCGGTTTGCTTTGTGTGGATAATTCCACTTTGCCAAACGAGTTATTTAAAATACCAGCTGAGAGGGAGGTAGAATGCTACGGAGCCTTAGAGCACCTTTGAGCAAGTCCAGGAAATGAAAAGTGAGCCATGAACCAAAAAGTAATTTCCCCTGAGTGTGACGCTCTGGCTGACTGTCAGAGGGAAGCCGCTGCCCGGCTAATAAGGAACAAGTTAAAACTTCAAATGACAGACAACAGATTTACTCCTAAAGAGCAGGCCTGAAGGGCTGGTGGGAAGGCAGGATTGTGTGTGTATGTGTGTGTGGGGGGGGGGGGGGGGGGGGGAGTGGAGAATATCCACACTAGAACCTCCACTGAAAGGGAGGAGGAAGAGCTTGCTTAATCAGTAAAGTGCCTGCCACACAAGCATGAGGACCTGGATTCAATCCACGGAACCTACATAAAAAAAAAAGAAAGAAAGAAAGAAAGAAAGAGAGAGAGAGAGAGAGAGAGAGAGAGAGAGAGAGAGCTAGCTAGCTAGCTAGCTGAGGAGGAAGAGGCATGAGCTTGGGGCAAGTAGATTCCCGGAGTCTGAGGGCCAGAATTGGTGAATCCCAAGACAGTGAAAGGTCCCTGAGTTAGAAAACAGGATCTGAGGAATCACACCGTAAGTTGTCCCTGGCCTCCACGTGTACACACACATGGGGGTGTGGGGGGGGGGGGGAGAGACGAGAGAGAGAGAGAGAGAGAGAGAGAGATTATATGAGGAGAATGAGAGAGAGAGGGAGAAATAAGAGTGAGACACTAGAAGACTACGGTGAACAATACACACATCTGCATCAACAAGCCCCCAGATTGTACTTAAGAAAGAACAGCCACTGCCTTTCCTAAGCAAAGCAGTGTGTGCCCTGGATGCTTCCTCAATGCAAAGACAGGAAACTGACAAGATTTTCATGATTCCCCAGCAGCTTCCTGGCACCCAGAAAGCCTGAGGACACCGTCTGGAGAATGAAGGTGACGGTTAAAAAGAAGAACAGAGCTCAGGGAGCTTGGGCTTCAAACAGCCCTGACAGCAAAGTTTTCTGGTTTTTAATCATTTTTAATTGTTTTTCAATTTTGAGTATGTGTGTGTGTGTGAGTCTGTACACCTGAGGGAAGGTGCTCTTGGAGTCTAGGGGGCATCAGATCCTCTGAAGCTAGGGTCATAGGCAGTTAGTTGTGAGCTGCCTGATGTGGGTACCGGGGTCAGAACTTGGAGCCTCTGCAAGAGCAGCTCTTAATGTTTGAGCCATCTCTTGAGCCCAGTTCTTTTGGCTTCAGGGGTTAAGGATCATTACATCTCTGGCACCGAGTGCTACAGCTCTCTGTCAAATCAACCTCATCCAAAGGGAATGACAGAAAAGAAAAAAGAGGTGATGAGAAGAGTCCTTCTAATGGGGCTGTAGACCATAGCAATTCAACTGGGGTCTCAGGAGCAGGGTCACTGGGACTAACCTATACAACATATACACTGAGTTATATGTATGTGCCCCCCTACCCTCCAGACACCTACTTCACCCTTCCCTGTGAATGGGTCTGGTTGACCCACTTCTCCATTAGTAGCACACAGGTCACCTCTCTGTTTATGGCATTTTAATGTTCCCAAACAGGATTTTAAAATCCAGTGACTATATGCTGGAGAGATGGCTCGGTGGCTAAGAGCACCTGTTGCTCTTGTAAAAGAACTGAGTTCAGTTCCCAGCATATACATAGCAGCTCACAGTTGTCTGTAAATCTAGTTTTTAGAGGATCTAATGGTCTCTTCTGGCCTCTAGGGCACTGTATACATGTGATACATAGGTAAACATGTAGGTAAACATCTGTAAATAAATTTTACAAAAAAAAAAAAAAAGTCTGACCTGAGAAGAGACTATCCAAGGTCACGTGCTGTCCCTATACTACAGTACACACCCACATCTAGTAACCAACGCAGTGGGAACCTCATGTACGCAGACTCTGGAAAAATATGGAGTTCATGCTCAAAACAGTACTTGAGTCATGCTCATGTCTTGACCCTTGAGATCATTTCTAAAAGCTCCAAAAATAAAGCCCAGACACAGAAAGGCACAGCGGTGGGCTAGGATGTGACTCAGCTGCTTAACATGAACAGAACCCTGGGTTGGGTCCCCAGCACCACATACACCCAGAGATGGGGATGCCTGCCTGTCATCCCAGCACTGGTAGCTGGAGGCAAGAAAATGAGAAGCTGAAGCCCATCCCTGGCTACAGAGCAAGTCTGAGGCCAGCCTGAGCTATGTGATACCCGATTTCAAAAAACAGCAACAAAGAAACAAAGTACAGAAGGGTGAGCTGGAGAGATAGCTCAGCCATTAGGAACACTGGCTGCTCTTGGGGGTGGGGGGGGGCATAGTTAGGTTCTCAGGACCCACATGGTGGCTCACCATCGTCTGTAATGCCAGTTTAAGGAGATCTGACACTCTCTTCTTTCTGGTCTCTGGGCACACCCACAGAATCATAAACATGCACTTAAAATCAAACAAAGAAACAAACAAAAACCCAAAAGGCACAACTAGAAGAGAGAAGAGAGAGAAGGATGTACAAAAAGGTGGGGTTCCATTTCTAACTTCAGGATTGTAGTCAAATCCCAACTGATACATTGGTTATTTCCATGAGTGTTTGCTTTGTTCATTTGGTTGGCTGGTTTGGTTTGGTTTTTGTTGTTGTTATTGTTGTTGTTTTGTTTTTCAAGACAGTGTTTCTCTGTGTAGCCCTGGCTGTCCTGGAAACTCTGTAGACCACGATGGTCTCGAACTCACAGAGATCACTGGCTTCTGCTTCCCAAGTGCTGAGATTAAAGGCAGTGTGCCACCATCATCTGGGCTGCTGAATGTTTTCTTATCTCCAGGGTCAGGATAGCAAGAAAGACTTCATTATGAAAAATGGGAACTCTGAGTTGTTGGGAGCCAACTTTTAGCAGAAAGTGGCTATCATCTTTGTAGCCATCTTGAGCCATATACCCTGACAAGAGACTTCGTTTCAACAGCCTACAACAGCTAAAGCACACTCTGATAAATATCTTTTTTTATCCCACATATCTTGTTTTGCTGTTTAGTGACCCCAGCTGCAAGGTGCACGTGGTGAAGTGTCTTCAGCTGTGTTCCCCTGCTTGTGCTTATAAATACCCAGGATTTCCTTGCAATAAGAGACAATAAGAGAGGGGAGACAATAAAGGAGACAATAAGAGAGGAGGAAACAATAAGAGAGAGACAATAAAGGAGACAATAAACGAGAAACTCTCTGTCATACACTCTGTCTTGTCTCCATTCTTCGTGTCTCTTCCCTTTCTCCCCCCACTCTCTCTCTCTTGCTAGACCCTGTTGTCTGATCCGCTCAGACAAGAGCACTTAGCCCCAAGCGTGGGGCAGGCTGGTCCTCAACACTGAGTTATATATAGTACATGCTAAATGAAACAACTAGAATCCGGAAAGAACAACAAAAACCCACTATTGTATTTATGGCCACAGAACACTGCATTGCTCGTGCTTTTAAATACTTATGAGGAAAAAGCTCCACTTTTGACCACACAACACTAACATTCCAAAAATAATTGATTAACTAATTAAGAAAGCAGAGGGAGGTGAATCTAAAGTACAACGTTATGTCCACAGATGAGCTGTAACAAACACTGCCGACTGTACCCTAGGCACAGCCCACAGAGACATCAGCTCCGACCGTCTCTGCCTCCACTATGTGGAGCCCAAGGCCAAAACAGAACCAATGGGTAAAGAAGCGCCCGGAATCTCCAGGCCCAGATCTGGCTTCTGAAGCTTCCTCAACACTGCATGTACACAGTCGCTGCCGATCAGTCAGTGTAGACACAAAATAAACCCTGCTGGCCAGCCCTGACAAGCCTCTACATTAACCCACACTCAAGCGAAATCGCCCAAGGGGGCGAAAAGAAAGACTTCCTAAAATCACATGGAATCTTCTCGGATTTCAGTCTTGTCCCAAGTTAGCACCCGATGAGCTCGGCATGGAGAAGCTGTCCTAGCACAGAGCATCCCTGCACTGTGCCTGCCTGTGCACCAAGCACAGCATCAGGAGCCACGGGCAGGGGGCAGCCTACAGAAAACTAGTAGACATGCTTGTCTACACTATGTGGACGCCCTGCATTTATGATCTATACTTTCTTAATCCCTCTTTCCCTCCCTCCTCCCCTCCTTCCCTCACTCTCTTTGTTCCTTCATCTCTTCCCCCTCCCCCCTTTGTTCTTTCATCTGGGTGTTACATAGCCCAGGATGGCCTAGAACTCACTCCATGGCTAAGACTGACCTTGGTCCCTCTGCCTTTGCCCCGTGTGTTAGGATTATAGATGTGCACCATCCCAGTTTATGAGCTACAGAGGGTGGAACCCAGGGCTTCATGCAATCCAGGCAAGCACTCTATCAACCCAGCTACATCCCCAGCCCATGGCTTTAACTGGCAGTACTTTCACTTCCTGGGAAAAGCCCACTCTCACCCCAGAGTTCACCTACTGGAGCAGCTTCCAGCTTTTATCAGGCATTGGCATTCAGCTCCCTGGAGCTCTACATAGGCTCCTCTGGCAGGACAATTCTGTCCGCCAAAACCACACTTTAAGCCTTTCCGACATGTTCATTGTCCCGACATGCCAGACAGGAGGCAGGGCCTCTCCTTTATATCACTCAGGCACCCTTGTGGCACCAGCATGGGACACTATTTTCACTGCCTAAGGGATGTACACCTTCTGATGGGTTGGTCATTTTCTCCCAGGTCTCACACAACAGTCAGGAGCAGCACTGGCACTCCCACACAAAGTTTCAGCTTCACTGAGCTAGTCCTTGGGTTGCCCCGTGTTCTGGCCTCCCATAGTATGTCTGGTCTAATTATCTTAAGGGTCACTGGAGGACCATAAACCTGCACACATCCCTGCATCCCACTCTACACCCCTGTGTCCATGGCGGCATCTCATCTGGCAAAGCTTAGTGGGAATGTCACATAGCCATGCCTTGCTCCTTGCCACATTCCTGCTCTCAGTGTCTCATTGATAGGAGGCACTGAGAGAATAAATGAATGGGTGAGGGGATGAGTCATTGTCAATGCACACGGCCCTGAGTTCCTTTATATTTAAACAGTTGGAGGTGTGGGCTAAGACCAGTGTGTATGAGGATCTGAGTTTTAATCCCCAGTATAAAGCAAAAGGTGGGACATGGCTGCATGTTCCTATAATCGTAGCACTGGGGAGTAGCAGGGCACTTACTGGTCTACCAGTCTATCTGAAACAGTGAGCTTCTGGTTCATTGTTCAAGGAAAGAACAATAGAAGAGGACACTTGACAGTCCCCTCTGTGCTACACGCAAATGACTACACCTGCATACTCATGTGTTTGCAACACACACACACACACACACACACACACTTTTTCCCTTAAGTTTTCCATAACAGGCCAGAAAGAAGGCTCAGTGGATAAAATGCCCGTGAAATCATGACGACCTGAGTTCAGATCTTCAGCACCTTTAAAAAAAAAAAAAAAAAAGCCAGGTAACCACATGAAACTCTAAAGGCACATTGGCCAGCCAGTCTATTCAATTCTGTGAGCTCCACACTCAGTGAGAGGCCATCTCAAAAAATAAGATTTGGAGCAGTGACAGAGAAAGACAGCCCAGGCTTCCTCGTGCACATGTACACACACCCATGATGGAAACACAAGTCTTCCATAACAACTACTTGTCCTTTAGGCGCCTCCAGCCAGAATGTTTATCTCTGCCTTAAGCACTAGAACAAGATCCAGAGTCCCACTGTGGCATGTCTTCCCACTAATGACCGCCGTGTCACAAGGTATGCACGTTGTAAGATAGGGAACAGGCCCTGGGATCATCAGGTTTGCATCATTGGTGATAATCAACGATGTGCCACATGGACAAGCCACTTACAGGAACCTACTCCAAGAAACCTACTGCAATAGAATCCTATGCTCACTCTTCCCCTGCCTTTCTGAGGAGTGAGCTTTCTGAGGGATCTCAGAGAACCAACTACGGATCCTACATCCACCTAAGCCCTCATCAGAGAAAGGGGACATATGCAAACCTGGCCGAGCAACTATGATGCAGAGCCACTGGGAAGTGCTCCTGAGGTGCAGGCTCCCTACCTCCCTGCCACCCACCTCTTGGCTCCAAATCACAACCAATCAAGTCTCACTTGTCTCAGTCTGCTGGACACAAGTGCCAAGTGGGCTGTGCTATAAATAAGGGCACCTTCAAAATAGCATATGGTAGAGCTGTTTAAAATGGAGTGGGGGCTGGAGAGATGGCTCAGTGGTTAAGAGCACTGGCTGCAATTCCAGAGGACCCAGGTTCAATTCCCAGCACCTACATAGCAGTTCATAATTGTCTGTAACTCCAGTTCTAGAAGATCTGGAACCCTCAAAGAGACATGTGTGCAGACAAAAAAAACCAAACAAACAAAAAACAAAACAAACCACCAATGTACATAAAAATAAATAAATCTAAACAAAGGAAAAAAACAAAACAGAAGAAGCTGGGCATGGTGGTGCATGCCTGTCATACCAGCACTTGAGAGGCAGAAGCAGGAGAATCATGAGTTCCAGGCCAGCCTGCACTACACAGTGAGTTCCAGGACAGCATGGGGTACATAGAGCACTGCTGTCTCAAAGCAAAATGCAACAAGCAAAAGAAAAATAGAACATAACACTGTTTTAAAAACAAAAGCAAATAAACTTCGTAAAACAGAACCTTGCCAGATTCATACACACACACAGATGCAAGCTGTCTCTCATTCAAGGTGACTATTATAGTTAATGACAGCAGAGACAGTCTCTGGTAAATCCTTCCAACCTGCAACTCTCTTGAGTGACTGGTTGAGAAAGGATATTATGCAAATCCCGACCCAAAGCCATCCGGCCATGCTGCTCCTGATTCTGAAGAACTGTTCAGGTCCTAGCCAGCCTGGCTGTCCACGGAAACACCTGTGGTTTGGAGCATCTGCTCCTGAGCCCAGCCTCACCTTTGGCTCTGGGCTCTCCCCTGTCACTGTTACATATGGCTGGGCCTTTATTAAATTACACCTGGCAGGGAACCACACTCAAATGCACACATGTGTTCAGGTGAAATGTACACAGGAAAAGGACCATTCACATCTCCTTTCAGAGCAAGAATGTGTCTCCACTGGCCTCCAATTTCCAAGCACCAAATCCCTTTTCTTTGAGCTCTGAGAACCCAGGGCACATTTTAGAACTTAGGGTCTGTTCTGTCCCTTCCCACTCTGGGCCCTGGAAATGGCATATGTAATAAAGCATCTTTACTGTGTACAGATGTCTAAGCAAGGAAGTTTCACTGGCATAAAGGTCTCATCTAAGCATTCCATCCACTTCGATTTTTTCTATAATTTATGAATAAAATATTGTAACATGGCATACAACCATATTGAACCCTAACACTGCACAGTACCACTAAGTTCTTCCATGCTTGCCAGGCTTCGGCATAGTTACATGGAGTGGGGAGGCTCTTGCCCCACAAAGTTTACACTGTGTAGGGAAAGAATAAACATGGTCTCAGACAGCTGTAAGTGCTGCAAAGCTGCCAGGGAGACAGTAGGGAGAGAAAGACCACTTTGGCGGGAGAGGTTCAGGAAGGCAGCTCTAAAAGAAGGGAACTTTTAGCTGGAAGGACATTGCCAGCCTTGCAGAGAGTACCAAGCAGAGAGAGTAGTACGGACTGAAGTTTGCAGGGAAACATAGACACAGACACAAACACACAGACACAGAGTTGTAGACTCTACAAGGCTGATTGACAGATTAAATTTACAATTACTGAGAGTTTGAATGTTGCAGATTCAGATTCAAATTATCTTGGGCTATCTTTAGTTCCTTTAATAACCATCACCCAAGGTCTACCCTTCTGTCTAACCTAACAGCCTATAGCTGTCACGTGACTCTTGCTATGTGTTAATATACCACTCCCTTCCAAGTGTCATCAAACACAGCTTCTGAGACTTGATGAGGGCCTCCTCACTTTGCTGTAACCTGCCTACTTGCTGTTCCCAAGGTCCTTTAAAAATTTTTGATTTTTATATAATTATAAGTACCACATGAAAGCATTACCACACCAGACTATGATATCGGAAGCAGCCTGAATCCATATTCCTCGGCCACGGTCATCCATACCTTGCTCCAGAATAAATTACCTTGTATTCCTTTGAGGAGAGAGCTGTGTTTTCATGTCAACAACAGGCTTAGAACTCTGAGCCAGGCAAGTCAGAGGCTCAATGAGAAGGTTGAGCCAGATCCCAGATAGAGTCAGCAGAGCCTCACAAGACTCCAGGGTTTGCCAAGGTTGGAGACAACACCAGCAAGACTCAAGGTAGTACAGAAACCCAGGCCTGGAACAAGCACAACTTGGAAGTGAGGCAAAGCTGCAGTGTCCTGCTGCACAGTATGCTCAGCTGCCAGTCAAGGCATCACCTGGGAGTGTCTTAGAAACACTGGGAGTGTGGCTCAGTGGGTAGAGTGCTTGCCTAGCATGCAGGACGCTGTGGCTTTGATCCCTAGAACTGCACAAACTAGGCGTGGCGGTTAGGTCTGAAAAACCAGGACTTGGGATACTTGGGCAGTACAAATGGGAGGATCAGAAGTTCAAGGTTATCCTTAGCTACAGAATGAGTTTGAGGCCAGCCCAGAGTACATGTGACTATCTCAAAAGAGAAAAGGAAAGCTGACCTGTAAGACAGCAACCTTCCTTCCCCACACATATTCTCTCTCTCTCCACCCCATGACCAAACCTCTGCCAGACCTTGTCTCCTGTTCCCAGCCTGGAAGTACAAATGTCAACCATAACCTGGTGCTCAGGGGCAAAGAGCCGAGCAGGGTCAATATTAACTGATGGAGCATTACTTTCCTTCTTCCTCCTGGTAGTTAAATGTTGTGCTGAGTGGCTGCCAAATTTCTAAGGATATAGCAAGATCAGCGGCTGGGTACGGTGAAGGTTTAACAAAGAGTGACAGTGTCAGCCCAGGGAACTGCCTCTGTGTCTTGGGAGTGCCAGGAAAGACATCAATAAGATGATCCAAACATACAAAACAAAGTCACTCCTGTCTCTCTCCTCCACAGAACCCACTGTCCACCCCCCACCTCCTCCCATCTCCTGGGGATGAATGACACTCTACAAAGAGAAAAGTGTTCAGAGGCGAACACACCTGAGTCTCCCCCCAGATGAGCCAATTCTAAGCTCCCAGTTCCGTGTTTTAGACATCCAAACTTCTGCTTAGGGATGCCCTTCTCCATCCCTGCCATGATATCTCTCACACCAGTCTTCCTCCACCCGCTAAGCCCAACCCTAACATGGGGTCTCTTGTCTTTGCCTTATGGCATCACAACAATCGACAGAATGGAATTCTTCAGAATGCAATACAGCAAAATTAACTCTTAAATGCACTCACTATGAACCTTGATGTCTTTGCTCTGAATATTAACCCACTCAGGACTGCAACATTCAAAACAATCTTCTGGACATTAACCCAGGTGGAACATTAACATGCACCTCAGGCCGGGTGGCTGATATGCACAGAAACCTGAAGGACAGAAGGCATTTGAATGCCTGTGTTTTCCCCGCTAGGGACTAATTTATACATTTTTAATTTTTATTTGTTTTTTGTATGAAAATCAAAATATCTTTTTTTTTTTTTTTTTTTTTTTTGTCTCTGGCACGTCTCTCTGATGGCTACATCATGCTACAGAGTCTTAGACTAATGTATCTCATGCCCTGACCGTCCTGGCGGCGGCAGGAAGCAGACATTCTTACCAAAACAGGTGTCAAGTTGTGAAACAGAACAGGCAAAGTTTAAAAAAAAAAAAAAAAAACACAACCACGGCAAAGATAGGAAAGGGGAAATAAAAACTGTAGATGGAAAAGGAAAAAAAAAAAAAAAAAAACACAGAAGAAGACAAAGAAAGGAAATCCTTGCTTGGCAGGTTGGGGTTCTAAAGAAGTTGGGGCTGGAGAGATTGCTCAGTGGTTAGAGCACTGGCTACTCTTGCTGAGGACCCAAGTTTGGTTTCCCAGCCCCCATATGGTGGCTCACAGCCATCTGTAACTTCAGTTCCAGGGGACCCAACACCTTCTTCTGACCTCTGTGAGCTTCAGGAACACGCATGCTATTCACACATGCATGTGGGCAAAACTCATACACATGAAACAGAATAAATCAATCTTTTTTTTTAAAGAATTTAAATGACTTGTAGCTGGGAAGGTGGCTGAGTCGCTAAAGGGCTTGCCTTGACAGCTGGAGAATCTGAGTTTGATCCCAGGAATCCACAGACTAAGAAATACAATAAAATAAACATACCTTTGTAACGTCAGTGCTGGGGAAGTGAAAATGCGATGCTCCCTCACTGCCAGCCTACCTAGCATAAAGTTCCAGGCCACTGAAAGACCCTGCCTCAAATACACGCTGATACTACCTGAGGAATGACAGCCGAGGTCAACCTCTGTCCTCCACATACACAGACACTCGTGTGCTTAGACATACACATGGATGTCCATACACATAAAAAACCTGAAATAATATCACAAAAAGAGAGGAGGGGTACAGTTTGCAAAGTTAACACTAGATCTGTGAGACCAAAGACAACTCACTGTGCCTCCTGGAACTGACCTGGTCATTTCCCACAGAGGGACATGTTGCCAACTCTGGAATCATGGTACAGGTACATTAACACTGAACAGTAAAATTAATGGATAGTGGGTGGGGGCCACTTGTTTCTCACTGTTGGGAGGGGAGGGGACATATGTGCAAAAGAAAAAGACCAGAACGACCCATAATGTGAACGGTTGGAGTTGGAGATGTAAATAGAAACTCATATTTTATCTGCTACACAGATGGCTGCATGTGGAAATATTTAAATGTGTCTTCATATGAAGGTCAACACACACACACACACACACACACACACCTTTGTTATTTTCAGGTGACAGAGCCCATAAGCAGAAGCCTCACCCCCACCCTCAAGTAGCAAGGGGCAACCTCATCCCTGGATCTCAGTTTCTGATGCCAATAAATCCTCCATAGAAGGATCTACAGCTCACTGACAAAGTGACTGATTCCATGTCTGGGGCAGAAAACTCACAAGTGGAGTGTGGAGCATCACATAGAATCAGACATTACATTACAGAAGAGCATACAATGATAGTGGTGATGATGGCCATGACAAAGAGATGATGTCCTTGGGAAGAGAACTCAAAGAGCCCAATGGCCACGGCTAGAACAAAATTATCTAGGACTGGATTGTCACTCAGGTTATAAATTTCTAATTAGGTGTGTGTGGGGTGTGTGTGTGTGTGTGTGTGTGTGTGTGTGTGTGTGTGAGAAATGAACTAAACTGAATGGTGTTAGAGCTAGGGTTGTAGTTCAGCATGTTTGCCTAGCATACATGAGTCACTGAGTTTGATACCCAGCACTGATGGCCCAGATGTGGTAGCATACACACCTGGAATCCAAACCTTGGAGAGATGGAAGCAGGAGGATCAGAAGTTCAAGGTCATCCTCACTTATACATCAAGTTTAAGCCTGCTCTCCATGAAACCCTGTGTAGGTAAACACATAGTGTTGACAATGGAGCTACTGAGTGAAGGGTACACAGGAAAGCTTTCTGTGCAATCTTCAATATTTTTTATAAATATAAAAATAGCCTCAAATAAAGTTTTCTTTAAAACAAAACAAAGGCCAAGCAGCTGGGCACTCTCAATTCCTGACTGATCCTATGTCTTGGGTTACTTGGACAACTGGAAGAGGGTTACTGGTGGACTTCCTTTAGCAGGTCACCTAGCCACATCTCTAAACATTGTTCCTGGATTACAGCTTAATCAGAAAGGATGAGGTAAATGACCTCCCTAGGCTCCGTGAACATAGCATTATACAGAGCATTGCATCTCAGGGGCTGAGAAAAGGCTCTGCCCCAGAAGTATGGTTCTGATCCATTGGGGTGATAACTTACAGGCTTAGACAATTTCCCAGCATCTAAAGAATTTAACTACACTTTGTCAATATTGCCAACTGTGCCTCACAGACAGAAGGAACATGAAGAGAGGGGACCTACACAGAGGTGCATCTTCCCCAAGAACAGAACTTCTAAGCGAAGTCCACAATAGGGCAGGAACCAGACACTGTACGCCAATATTGCTCCCACATGGTTGTCCTTGCTCTTCCCCTGTCTGCCACAGAGTTAAGGAGTCTGCGTTTCCAATGGAGAAATGGCCATTGGATGGAAAATAAAAGAACTGATTTGGTCATGGAGCGGAACCAAATGAAACCAAACAGGAGTGAAAAGGAGAGTGTACACAGAGCAAGGGGGCAGAAAGACCAAGGAGAACTACATGGGGATGATAGTCACTATGTTTGTGTGACCACAGGAAGTGCTGACAGGGTGTAATTGGACTCAGTACAGGAGGTGACCATGTTAAAACACCCCTTAATAAGCACTCTTCTATGCCCTGGCTTCCCTGACCCAAATGTGGGGAGTCTCCTTTCCTGCTCAAAGGCCCCTTGCTAGCTCCTCCCCTCTTGTGATAACTCCTCCTTAGTTACCTCAGATCACTGGGGTGCCCCTGTCTCAGGCAACTTGGATGGTTGTATATTTAAATAAGACTGGCTACCATCATCAATTCCCCAGAGCACAGGCCACCTCTACTCCTGTAGGGATGTGGACACAATGGCTTCGAAGCCTCAAGCCACCTCACTGCGCACAAAGTCTGTCACTCGACAATGCAGGTCCCCCCAATACCAGGGCCTCGTCAAGTTCCTGGGGCCTGCTTTCCAACATCGTCCATCACAGCAACGATCATTCTACATTTACATCACTTTTTAATTTTCTACTTAATGTCTATCTCCCTTAGCAAACCAAAAAAACACAGGGAACAGACACTACAGGTTTCAAACTCGATGAATGAGACGACATTCCCATCAATCTAAGACTGTCTCCTCCAAAAAAGAAAACAGGACATTTGAAGTTCTGCAATTCTGAGTGGCCGGTGCAGAGTTTGACTGCAGAGCCACATTACCCATAGGTGTCTGATGCTAAGCACATCAGTAATTATCACTAATTAATAATGATTTTACGGTTGTAAATCACACTGGCCATTCACTATGTGTCAAGGGTGATGCTATGTGTTAAGGTGTGGTAGTCGTGTTTTTCTATGACCCTACCAGTAGGTATCATATAATTTGCCACCATTTTGCAATGAAGCAACCAAGGCTCAGAGGGGTTCAATCACTTGCCTAAGGTCACCTAGTAGCTGTAACAAAGACAAAAGTCACATTTACCTGTCTGCCTCCAAAACTCAGCTGTACAGCAGGCAAAGGCATCTTAATTAAGATGGACCCTATCCAACATCCATGATGCTACCCAACATTCTAATCCCAGGAGAACCCCTCTACAGCCAAAAAAATTAATTAATTAATTAATTAAAAATGGCCAAATGAGCTTTTGAAACTCATCTGTATCATAGGTTGTAGGAGGAGGTCCTTGCAGAGAACTAGAAAAAGACAGGGGTGAAGTGGTGGTGCTCGTGATATACCTGCCAGGAAACCAGCCATTGGGCATATACCAAAGACGTGTACATGCCCAGCATTAAGGACAAGACAAGTTCTCAGGCCACCTGGATCCCATGTGGACCTGGAAGTGTTTCTAGTGTATTTCAAATTCACATCCGATGGGAGGAGGAAGCTGTAGGCCAGGAGGCTCCTTGAAGAGCAGAGCTGGAGATTAAGAGAACATTGGCCTCATTGAGAAGGATGGCAGAATATGAAGAATCATGTAAAACTTCAAGGACAAAACGAGAATTTTCCTGATGATCACGAAAAAGCTGAGAGTTGTGCTCCCAAGCACAGTGGAGACAGAGGCATCTCCCACCTCTGAAAGCAGCAGGATCTTAGGCAAGACACCACTCACACCTTTTGTCCCATAAGAAGCAGAGTGTGGGAGCTGTGGCTATAGCTCAGTTGGTAGAGTACTTGCCTAGGATGCACAAAGTCCTGAGTTCAATCCCCAGATCTCTATAAACTGGACATCACAGTGCTCACCTATAATCCTAGCACTCACAAGGTGAAGACAGAAGGATGTGAAGTTCACAAGTTCAAAGCCAGCCTGGGGATATATGAGAACCCCCACCTCGAAATAAAATTTTTTTTAAAGGATATAGTGGGTCCAGCCACTGGACATACACCAAAAATGTAAAAGATGTCTACACACTCAACAGTGGGAAGAAGACAAGTTCCCAGGCCACCTTGGTCTTGATCCTGTGTGGACCTGGGAGTAACTCAAATTTACATCAGATGGAAGGGGGAGAGGGAATAGGTCCTCTTATATTCCAACATATGAGCTCAGAAGTCCTCCATGCTGGTCTCCCAAGTAAGCAAACTGAGAGCAGGAAGCATGGGGCCATTATGGGATGGAATGAGGTCATGAATGAGGAAGCACTTTATCAGCTGTCATACATGAGGAAAACAGGAGGAACCAAGCCTATATTCTTGTAGTCATGTAGTCATTGTAAATCCAGTCTCTGCCTCTGCTTTGTGTTCTCTCTCTCTCTCTCTCTCTCTCTCTCTCTCTCTCTCTCTCTCTCTCTCTCTCTCTCTCTCCTTCCCTCCCCCTCCCTCCATTTCTCTCCTTCTTTATCTCTCTCTTTTTCTCAGACCTGGTAGACCCAACACAATGGCTCCAGAGCAGGGATTCCAAGCTCCCTTTGCAGGGTGGGGGACTGGCCTGGGTTCCCATTTTGGAGGACCATCCAAGTATATAGCTGGATTTCTGAAACACAACATCTAGTTTTCTGTGGACAAGTATCCATAGCCCATTCCCTACAGGTCCATCCTGGCTAATGGAGGAAGTTGGAAGCTAGGAGCAGGAACTGTGCCTACAAAGTGGCCTAGAGGTAGTTGGGAAAGCATCAGTGCAAATGGGGGAAGAAGCTTTTCAACTTAAAAGCTTAAAGTCACATAGCTATTCAGGGCACAACTGGACAGCCTTACCTTTCTCAGCTCCTACCAGACACTTGAGCAAGTACTTGGTCCCCTCCAGTGGACCTTCAAAGCCAGAAGGAAAGCATCTTCCTGACCTTGCTTCCATCATTGCAAACCACCTCTTCTGGCTCCAGCTCTCCTGCCTCTATCCTCCCCTCATGAAGACCCAGGTGAACAGATTGGGTTGATCTCAGTAAGCTGGGTTGTTCTCCCAGCTCAACGTTGCTCATGTAATTATACCCCCTTTACTTTACAAAGAATCATTGAAGATTCCGGGATCAAGACGTGAGCATCTTTGAGGAGTCCTTGTCCCTACAGGAGGACAAGCAAACCTTGTTTTCCTGGGTATTCTTATTTTTTCCCCCTATTTAAAATAGGAGAGCCAGACATGGCAACACAGGCCTGTGAAACCAGCACTTGGGAAGATGAGTCTGGGAGATCAACCTGAGCTGCATAGGAATACCTTGTCTCAAAACATAAACAAATAAAAAGACCATACCAGATCATCTATACAAAGCCAGTGGAAGTAACTGTGTGAAAGCTGTGACTTCTGTAAACACCAGGTCCAGATTGGCAGGGCAGGAATATTAACCACACAGTACGTTCTCCTTGAGTCAAGAATTCCCCCCAACCCATGCCAGAGACATGTGTATCCCTCAAGCACAGAGCCTTAGAGAAATATCCAGGAAGGCCCCAAGACAGGCCTGAGGCTCAGTCTCCAGAGCCTGGCTTAAGTAAAGACAATTTCAGAGATTCCAAGAGAGGGCACCGGTGCAGAGGAGGGAATGAGATGAGGAGCAAATAAACTCCCATCAGCTATAAATGCCAGAGGGGCCGTCATGCAAAAAGGAGATTACCCGTTCTGGGTGGTTTCTAGAGCAAGGACAATTCCATTCCATTCAGGTTTGCCTGGCCTACATACCCCAGGACAGCAGTAAATGGGGCTCAACACAACATTCTAAATGTACTTAAACATTATGAGGGTTGGAGAGATGGCTTAGCAGTTAAGAGCACTGGCTATTCTTTAGAGGGCCCAGATGCGATTCCCAGCACTCATATGGAGGCTCACAACCATCTGTAACTCCAATTTCAGGGGACCCAACACCCTCTTCTGGCCTCCATAGGCACTAAACATATATAGTAGATGTACATGAATACTGGCAAAAAAAACTCACAAAAATAAAAATAAATTAATCTCAAAAAAATTTTTTAAAGACACTGTGATAACTGGTTTCTGTAACAGTTGTGAAATACAACCTTTGTAGGTGACAATGTCCTGTCATAATGTCAAAAGTTTGGACACACCTGTAAGAGAAGAAAGCACTCTAACAGAGACGCCCAATAAGAAAACAGGATATTTTAGGAGACTGCAAATGTCCATTGCTGGGTGCAGCTGCCCGTTCACTGGCACTAGATGAGAGCCTAGTGTCAGTGAGGTCAAGAATCTGAGAATCACTCACACCAATCCTGATTCCTTTACATGTACAGAAAGCATCCACATAACACACAAACGAGCTCGGGGACAGGAGGAATGGAAGGCAGGACACTGAGGACGGAGCTTTCCTGCAGATCTTGCCCTGCCTTACCTGAAAGCCAGCTGGACGATTACCCTCTTCACTGGAGACCTTGCTCATGCCTGCCCTGGGAGAAGGTGGTTTGGATCCATCCCTGCGGAGCTCTAGCCTGGGCCAGAGAACCAGTGATAGTCCTGCAAATGACTCCAGGCCCATCGCTGGCGCCTGCCTCATCCCAGGACAAGCTCTTGAACCATCAGCAGCTGGATGCCCTCCTAGAGGAAAGGCATCAACCCAAGCCTGGAAGGAAACCAGGGAGCATCGCACAAAAGTCTACATAGGCTATTGGGACAGTCAATACTGATCAGGTAACTGAAAGCACAGAGTCAGAAGTCTGGCTGGAATTTCCCAAGAAGCATTTGATACACTTGGTTTAGAAACTTTTCAGAACTAAAACAACAGCAGAAAACTACCTGGGGTGCTGCAAAGTATTAAGAAACTGTGTACCAAAGTGAGCCAAAGGTCAATGAAATCAGATGCCTTTGACCCCAGCATTTGGGAGACAGAGGCAATTGGATCTCTGTGAGTTAGAAGCTAACCTGGGCCGGGCAGTGGTGGTGCACACCTTTAATCCCAACACTTGGGAGGCAGAGGCAGGCGGATTTCTGAGTTCGAGGCCAGCCTGGTCTACAGAGTGAGTTCCAGGACAGCCAGGGCTACACAGAGAAACCCTGTCTCGAAAAAAAAAAAAAAAAAAAAAAAAAAAAAAAAAAAAAAAAAAAAGCTAACCTGGTCTACATGGAGGGTTTCAGGCTAGCCAGGGAAGCATAGTAAGACCTGTCTCACAGAGAAGAAGAAGAAGGAGAAGGGGAAGGGGAAGGGGAAGGGGAAGGGGAAGGGGAAGGGGAAGGGGAAGGGGAAGGGGAAGGGGAAGGGGAAGGGGAAGGGGAAGGGGAAGGGGAAGGGGAAGGGGAAGGGGAAGGGGAAGGGGAAGGGGAAGGGGAAGGGGAAGGGGAAGGGGAAGGGGAGGAGGAGGAGGAGGGGGAAGAGGAGGAAGAGGAAGAGGAAGAGGAGGAAGAGGAAGAGGAGGAAGAGGAAGAGATGGCGACAATGAGGAGGAGGAAGAACAGCAGCAGCAACAACTTTGGTGGGTCTTATGTAGTATATGGCAGAATGTCCCTACAGCTAACCTGCAAGTTCCCTGCCAATAGGGACAACTGAATACTTTGATAGGTGGCTGGGGGAACAGATGGTAATATTTTTATATTCTGTATTATGAAGATTCTCTTGTACTTCATATTACAGACATGCACACATTATTATCAGCTTAACACCACATACTTCTAATGGTTGTTTTGTTCTGGATTAACCCTTTCCTGGGACACATGCCCCTGAAAGAGGACAGGGCTGGTACAATCAGGAAATAATTTAACAGTCCAAGAAGTGCCTGAGCCCAGCCAGCCACAGGAGTAAAGAGAGCAAAGGATGACAGTGATAACGAAGGAAAGACATCATAGGTCTCAGAAAGGTAGCCAACCACCTAACCAGAGGAGAGGACTGAACTCTGGGATGACCGACAGCCATTGCCCGCCCCCTCCTCTATATAATCAGCTGGCTGGAGACAGTTTGAAGGCAGCCTTCCAGGATATCAAGCCACTGTCCTCTCAGACAGCAAGCCCTCTAGATACAGTGCACTTTTAAGATTCAACTCCCCATATAGCTTTGTAGGTCTGAGACAGAGAGTGAGGCAACCAGCAGAGAGTCTATCCCTAGACAGCATGATGCTGGAGGACTCTAGATCCTGGACGAAATGAGCCCATCTTCCACAAGGAGAGACACTGTGACATTGGTTCTGTCAACAGTTGACTGATACTGCAACATTGGCAATGCCACCATTTAATTTGTTAGCACTTTGATTGTTTTTAATTTATAGTGTGTGTGTGTGTGTGTGTGTGTGTGTGTGCGCACCTGCAGAGGCCAAAAGAGAGCATCAATCCTTCTCATCACACAAACATGTTTAACTGCATGCATACATACACACATACACCCACACACATGCATATACCACACACATACACACACAATCATTTTTATAGTTTTAGTAAAAGCAGAAAGAAGCTAAGACATGAGTATATCATGTTTAACTCTGATATAACTTCTGACAGTTCTGAGCCATGCCATAGTCCCATTTTTACCAAATGAGGCTCCCTCCTAAACATAGTCCTCAAACTGCAAGCAGAAAACTCTCCACTAAGCCATAGCACAGCTTATGAGAAGCAGCAAGTACTCTCTCACAGTCCTGAACCCTCTGTATCAAACATGTTCCGGTGCTGATGGCTGGAGCCTCTAATCTCCCAATAAGGAGGGAACACAGTCACCAGCCAGGCCCCAGACTGACAAATCTAAAAGCCAAACACCACACAGGAAAAGCTCTCTGCAAGGAACTTTCAGTTCATGACTCTTTCCCAGTTGTTTGGGTTTTTCAAACCAAACATGGTTTTTATTGGACCTATTTCTCCAAATTTTTCTCTTAAGAAAAACAACTCCCTGGTTAGGCTCAATTTAGAACACACAGCCACACCTACACTTTATCTGAGTGGTCTCCAATTATTTAAACCCTTCCTAGGCCAGGGCCAATTGTAACACTTTCTTCAAGCGTGTATGTGTGTGTCCTAAAGCTCACAATGTACGTGTGCTGAGAGAGATTCACACATGTATACAAATGTATGTGCATGAGGACAGGGAGAGGCCAAAGGTTAACCTCAGGTATCATTCAGGAGCCATTTTAAGACAGTATCTTTCACTCAGCATGGGAGGCAGAGTTTGAGACCAGTCTGGTCTACAGAGCAAGCTGTAAGTTCCAGGACAGGTAGGACTAAACAAAAAACCCTGCCCCCCCCCCCCCAACCTCCCACAAAACAACATTTCTTGCTGGCCTAAAGCTTATCAACTAGACTAGTCCCAGGGATCTAGCTATCTTGGTCTCCAAGCTCAGGTTACTGAACCTGGCTTCTTATCTGGGTTCTGAAGATCAAACATAAGTTGTCCAAGCACTGTTCCAACTGAGCTGTCTCTCCAGCCCAACCCTTCTTTCTTTTTAAGATTTATTTTTCTTATGTGTATGGGTATTTTGACAACACTATATGTGTGCCCCATGTGAACATAGTGCTTAAAGAAACCAGAAGGGGGCATCAGATCCCATGGAACTGGAGTTAAAGACAGTTGTCAGCTGCCCTGTGGGTGCTGGGAACTAACTCAGGTCCTCTGCAAGAGAAACCAGTGCACTTCACAAGTCAGCCATTGCTCCAGCCTGACCACAGACCATTACCCAGGTCTCAGCAAGCCAGAAGCATCTCAATTTACCCTCCTTCTCTTCTTCTTCCTCTTCCTCTTCCTCTTCCTCTTTTTCCTCCTCTTCTTCCTCCTCTTCCTCTTCTTCTTCCTCATTTTCCTCCTCCTCTTCATCCTCCTCTTCCTCTTCCTTCTCCTCTTCTTCCTCCTCTTCCTCTTCCTCTTCTTCTTCCTCCTCCTCTTCTTCCTCACACAGCAGCAGTAGCTGCTGACATTGCCCCCGCCCCAGCCTCTTAGTCCTCTCTCCTGCACACCAGCACCCTAATTCAGACCAGCACCAGTGAGTGGCTCACCTGGATTGCAGCAGCACACCCTGAGGTAACCTCAGGCCACAGATGCCTCCTCCTACAACCCACTGTCCTCATATCCAGTGTGATCATTTCAGACAAGTCCCACACACTCACACTTCAGCTAAAAAGCACTCATTTCTTTCTTTGCTTTCAGGATAAATGTATAAGCTTCACAGCATGGTAGATAAAACCCAAACCCGACTCCTGAGATCTCTACCCATGTGCTGGCTCTGTGGTCTCCAAGGGCAGCTTGATCCTTTCCTGGCTCAAGCTCCCCCGTGCTCCCCAACCTTATTCTTCTCAGGCCTGACTCTTCCCTTGACCAGATTCTAGGATTTCTGCTCACTGACACATCCACACACTAGAGTGGGCCTCATCCCAGTGTGTCTCGGCTGCAGAGGCTTTAATCCCTATTGTGTCTAGTTCCTAATAAACAGTATGCAATGAATAAACCCCAGACCAGAGCCAGGTGGCAAAAGTCATGAAAGGATGAGCCAGGAAGCTCAAGTTCGAGGCCAGCCTCATAAAGAGATCCAGCCAGCCATACAGTGAGATCTCATCTCAAAATAAAGAGATTAATAAAGTAAACAACTTTGAGGGAGTCTAAGATAGTCTCTTACAAATTCCTCTGCTGCTTGAGGCAAGAGACCGGTAAGTGCACTAACACCCAAAGACCTTGCTCTGAGAAGATGGCTCACACTACACCATGTTCCAGAGTAATAGAAATAGACCCTGTGATCTCAAAGAGAACCACCAGATTGGGTACACTGGAGACCATAGAGCCTGGCCTATCAAAGAAAATAACTCCAGTTTTCTATGACTGTGTGCATCTAGTCATTGGAGATTCAGGCCTCAAGAAACTTAACTCTATCTGCCTCCAACTAAATAACTGCATCCAGAGGCTCACTCTCCAAGGCTGAGGAGAGGGCTTCAGCTTAGGGTATTCTCATCCTGAGATTCTACTTCTGTAAGATTTGAGTAGAGCATGAACTTACAGTAGCTCACTGGAGCCCTTAGCTTCTACCCCACCCCCATCTTGATGTCCTCTGAAGGCACCAAATGGAACAATGTCCTAAAATTCTTTCCAACTAGAAGAGAACTGTCTGAACCATAAGTATATTAAACTTACAAAATTTAAATATCAAGAGGGAATACCTTGATTTGGGCAGCAAAAAACTAGTTATTCTTTTTTAAAGTTTTACTCATTTATGGGCATGGGGGAGGGGAACAGACTCCATGGAGTGAGTGTGGGAGGTCAGAGAACAACTCTCCGCTCCTTCTACTATACGGGTCTGAAGGACTGAACCCAGGTTATCAGGCATGGCAGCAAGCACCTGTATCCCCATAGCTATCAATTGCTATTCCAACAAGCTTTCTGATGGAAAAAAAAAAAAATCACATCCACAATAGGACTGTGTTTCAAAATTCCTGTTAAACATGTTTGGGATGGTAAGAACATATGCAATTGGGAAACGCAAAGTAGAAAGCGGGGGGGGGGGGGGGGAGTCTCTGCTGAATGTATTTGCTAAACACAAACAACAGGTTGCCATAAGTGCTATCAAGTCAGGCAAGATGTCTAGTGCTCCTCATACACACAGCCAGCCATTCAGGAAGCCCACCTCCAGGCAGCGGAAGACCTAACCACTAGCCATCCCATCCACCACCAGAAAGCAAGAATCCTTCTCCACACCCTATGCATGGCCCAGAAAAAAAAAAGTCAGAAATCATATATCGGCTAGCCCAGGATATACCAGGCTACCATTTTGTAAGCACTCAACATTTTGATAAATAAATGTAGGCAAAATGAATGTTTTATACTGTATGCAAAGCCCAACAAGTAACTGAGGACATACAGTTGTCATGGTTCAGAACAGCACGAGCACCTTTGTGGTTATTTGATGACTACACTGTACCTTGTGCTTGGCATTTTTTTTAAGCACAGTTTAAGACCCCCGGGATCCGGCAGGCGTCTGGTTTCTGGAGATATCCCAGAGTTTTAGTTCCCACCTTGTTCCCCCTCCCCCCACATACACTGTCCCCCAACACCCAATTACCAAGATACACCACCTTGTAATGACTGAAAAATGAACTCTACAGCAAGTCCTGCCTATTTCACTGGGCTTCTCACCAGCATCCTTCTCAGAAGGCTCAGTGGGCTCTCAGCTGCCATCTGAATGAACCCTTGAGATGATTTGCAAAGTCCATGCCCCACCCACCCACCCCACCACCCCTAGGAGTACTTCTTCCCTCCTGCTCCTTCACCTCCCTTGCTGTTCCCTGAAGGCTAGCAATCCTTCTGTCCTTTGATGAATGTAAGAGTCTTTCAAGTCCTGTTCTAGGCCCTTCCTCCCTCCCGACAGCCAAGCAGTCAGGCCAGCTGCAACTCAGCTTACTGTTGCTTTTCAGAGCACTCTCTCAAGAGCTCAACAGCTCATAGGAAAGGCCTGTCTGATAAGGAAGGCCCCAATCCTCCAGACCACCTTATCTGACATATTGTTCTTTTTGGCTCTTATCACCCGCTGATAAGCTTTTATCCACTGGCGTGTTTATTGTGTCTCCTCTACCACCATTCAAAGGTTGTGATGGGGCCTTTGATTAGCTAGATCTGTAGGATCTGGCACACAGCAGGCACTAGGGAAATGCCTAGTGTGCATGTGTACGTGAATAAATGAATCAACCAATCAATTGCATTTAAAAGTTGTATCTTGCCCAGCAGTGGTAGTGTATGCCTTTAATCCCAGCACCCAGGAGGGAGAATCAGGCAAATCTCTTGAGTTGGAGGCTAGCCTAGTCTGCAGAGTAAGTTCCAGAACAGCAACGGCTACAGAGAGAAACCCTGTCTCAAAAAAAAAAAAAAGGGGGGGGGGCAGAGGGGGGAGGCAGACAAGAGGGAGAAGGGATGGGAAAAAAAAAAACAAAGTAAAACAAAACATAGAAACAAAACAAAAAAAGAAAAAAGAAAAAAAAGTCTATCTCCCAAATTGCTCTTCAAAAGGCCCAGCTTAATCAATGATCTCTGGAGCTCGCTGTAGGAAAGAGTTACACAGGACAAAAGTAAGGAAATCACAAGGACAGGACATGCAGGTCAGAGCAGGAAGCCCTTATGTGAGGGCGGGTACAGATAAGGCCACCACTCACAGCAACCCACAGTCCGCATGAGACATCAGATATGCTATCCAGAGAAGAAAGGAAAAGGCTCCCACAAGGGAGAGTATGGCGTCCCAATTTACAGAAAGCAGGACAGGTGAAGTGGAACAAGACCATGCATGATCTTGATACCAGAAAACACACACAGCACCCAACAGCTGACACAGCACCAGTATAAATGTGACAGTGAGGACATCTGCTGAGTGGGTAAACGGTAGAGCAACTGCTTAGCATACATACATAAGGTCCTGTGTGTCATTCCCAGCTCCATTACACACTGTGTGTGTGTGTGTGTGTGTGTGTGAGAGAGAGAGAGAGAGAGACAGAGAGAGACAGAGAGACAGAGAGACAGAGAGACAGAGAGACACAGAGAGAGTGTGTAGGGGGAGGTAAGAGATGGTGGGGTGAGGTAAACAGAATGTACTTCTACATAAATGTACTACATAAAAGAGTCAAAGAACAAAAAGGGTTTTAAAGATGTATTTCTTTTATGAGTAGGGTGTTTTGGCCTGCTTGTCTGTCTATCACAGAGGTCAAAAGAGAGAATTAAATCCCCCTGTAACTAGTTACAGATGGCTGTGAGCTGCCATGTGGAGGCTGGGAATCCAACTGGGTCCTCTGGAAGAGCAACCAGTGCTCTGACCTACTGAGCCATCTCCAGCCCTTTGGTGTTTTGGAGGGATTGCTCCAGAGTTTAGAGGGCTTGCCACTCTCACAGTGGACCTAAGTTTGGCTCCCAGTACCCACATCTCACTGAGTCACACAGCTCACAACCTCCTCTAACTCCAAGTCCAGGGCCTCTGACATCTTCTGACTTCTGTGGGAACCCACACTCATGTGTGCATACATACATACGCATACACACATACACCACACACACAGAAGAACAAAATAATTCTTTAAAAGGAAAAAAGATAATTACCATTTTTTAAAGGCATATTCAAGGTTGTTCTGGTATACAAAATGAGACGACCCTACCTCAAAAAAAAAAAAAAAAAAAAAAAAAAAAAAAAACAGAAAAACAAAAAAACAAAACCATGTCCGTATTATAATATCATCTGCATTGTGGTGTTGATCTCAGTGTAGGCTTTCCATGGGGATCATGGGAAGAGATGCCATAAAAGGAAGATCCCGTGTCCACCCTCTTTTGGGAGGAGGAAAAGTGTCCCCTAACCTCTGTAAAATGCCACCCACCCCATGACTATGCCAACAACCTCATGAATATTCACAGTAACTTAACTTCATTAATCCTTACAACTAACCCACTGTGCTGCTCCAGGACCTCTGGACCTCAGTCTTTCCTTCCCACTCCCCTTATTCCAAACAGAGCTGATTGCTCAGGTCTAGCTAAGCAGAGGTAAAAGGACTTTACTCATGTTGGGCTAATGTCTCTTCAAAGCCAGGCTCCTACCTCTGAGGCTTGAGGGAATCACTCTGTGACCTCCTTATTGGGAGAAAATGTGATATATTCTATCTTTGCTTTCCAGGTGATCTTGAAAGCTGAAAAGACCAGACAGAAGGCCAGTCTCAGCCTTCCAGACCAATGGCCTAAGGCTCTGAGAAACCACAGTCAAGGGCTTCAAAACACTAAATAAAAACTGATATAGAAAGCATTTGTATATAAAAATGCACAGTTTTGCAAAAAAAAAAAAATTTGATATAAGGGCCCATATTTCTCAATAAGTTTATTCAGGATGCCATTCCCCCAGCTTCTCATAGAAATGTGGTTTCAGAAAATCTGTGACAGGTTCATCGATTTATTAGAACCGTATTCTTCATGGGAAAATGTCTTACATGCTACTAAAAAAGAAAAATGAAAGAAAGGGGAAAAAGAAAAGAGAAAAGTTGCCATGCATAAATCCGTGAAGATGCCACAGTTGTGTACCAGAGGCCAGAAAGGAAAAGTGCTTAGCTCCAGTGTTTCTGAAGACACAAGACTGAGCTTTTTCAGAATTAGCCGGGGGGGGGGGGGGGGGGGGGGGGGAAGCAAAAGTTAAGCCATTTTCCTGGAAATACCACGGGGCTTCCAGGTCCCTGGACTTCTGAGCCCAGTTAATGAGAACAAGAGCCCAGGCGGCCTTGAGAAAGGGCCACGGGGCAGAGGAGCTTCTAACAGCCTAAATCAACACCTCAAATTGCAGGGAAGCCACAGCTGCCCACAGAACCCTGGCCCAGGGCACTCCCTAGACAGCAATCACACTGAGGTGTCTCTGGGAACACGGAGTGTGGGAGGTCTCTTCCTGGATGGGCTAAGGGGAGGTCCCTGGTTTCCCTGGCAGTACATGTGTCTTCTGAAGAGAGGCCAACCCCACTTCAGGGGAGCCAACCCAGGCCAGGGAGGAGATGCCTCTCTAGACTTGGAGAATGGTACCCTGGCCATTCTCTCATCTCAGGATGTTTTTGTCCCCCACAGTATCACCTCTGTCTATTTAAATTGAGTATTTGCCAGCTGGCCTCCAGCCGGCCAGATGTTGCCTTTCAAGGGTTGTGTATTTCTATAATGGTTTCCAGAAGCAAATGCTCCAGCCACTGAGGTTTGGACATGGAATTCACCACAAAAGCATTACGGCTCAGCCTCTGCCAGGACTCTCAGGGCTGGGCACACAATGGAGATCTTCAAAGTCAATGGGACCTGTTTTGAAATAAACACCCAAGCATCCAACGAGTTCTCCCCCTCCTCCCCACCACCCCAAGTTTTGATTGTGGATTTGGGAATTCTTTTAAAACTTATATTTCATCAAAAGAAGCTTTACACGGTTGAGAGAAAGTGTTTTAAATATACTGTGATGCTTGCAAAAACAGTATCATTTTCTTAGTACCAGAGTCTTGGCCTAAATGTTTGCAGGAAACCAGCCCTATGGACAGGAGGTCCAGCCCACTGAGAAAGCACAGCATGAGTCAGGCACAGACTGGTCCAGCCAAGACCACCATGATGGTTGCCGCTGGGAGACAGACCCCCTACGTCCACAGCTAGCAATCAAAGCTCCTTAATGGTCACCTTCTAAACACTCCCCTGACATCCTGTCGCTGGAAGACACTGTGGAAAGTACAGCTCTGTGATTGAGGCTTCAAGCTGACATCATTGGGAACGCCTCCTCCCCTCTTCAGGAAAGCTGGAAAAGTACCCACCTCTCCGTTTTCCCTTTGAAATAAAGCATACATGGATGCATACGTCCATGCCGGCAGCCAGACTCCTAGGTGCCTGTAACCCACTACTGTCTCACAATATTTAAGTCTGTATTTAAAGTCCTGTTCAGAGGTAGAGGAAATATGTTCCCGTGGACAGGAAAATAAGACACCCTCCTCCCCAGGAGCAACTTGCTCTAAGACTGAAAGGCAGAGAACACAGCTGAAGCTTTTAAACTCCACTGGCACCATTGGGTTAACTTAACCCCTCAAATGCTTGCAAGCACTTCCCAGGGAAACCACTGGGAGAGAATAGAGAATACTGGGAAATCAACAAGGGGGAGAGGCAGTGAGTTTTCTCAATAGAGAACTCTTGCTCTCTGCTCTTAAAACAATCCAAGACTACTGGCAACAAGGCACAGAATAAAGGCAACATTGTAGCACTTCCTTTCTTTAGGAAGCAGGGTAGGTACCACTATGTAGACCAGGCTGGCCTGGAATTCAGATCCACCTGCCTCCGCCTCCCCTGGGAGTAAAGGTGTACGTCATTCTGCTCAGTACGATTTCTTTTTCTGTTTTCTTACCCACAAGATTTTTACTCGCAGCCAAAATAAATAGGCTGGGGGGGGGGGGGGAGAGCAAAGCACAATTTTTAAATGGGGAGAAAAAAAAAACTTTTCAAACCACAGGTTACTTACCTGCTGGTCCTTAAGATCGTATTTAATGTGTAGCAATAAAAGCTTGAATTTAACACATCTGAAGGCAACAAGGGAACAGAGGCACCTGTCAGAAGCAGGAGGCCTTTTCTCTAATTCTCCATATTGGGGGGAGGGGGGTAGAGGAGGGGGGGTGTGCCTTTGCAACTGGTCAAGCGACCTGCCAGTCCAGTCTGAGCAAACAATTCACACACTGCATCAAGGAACTGTTTCCCAGCACGATTAGTTATTAGGCCTCAAACAAGACTGGTTTTCAAACAGGCTGTATGCTTAGTGGCTGCTGAGCTGATCCACCTCGACAAGCTCTGTCTGGTTTACTCTGGGGGTGTGAGCGCCCAGCCCTTACCCTGGGGTATGGGCATACAGTCAGTCAGACCTCCTGCCCCTTTTCCCTCTTCCTCCAAAGAGATTCAGAAAACGCACTAGAAGGGAAATCCCTGGCATCACCAGGTCTATATTCCTGAAATTTCCAGTCGCTGCTTTCCAATTTAATTATATGTGGCCTGAAAATATTTCTTTTTTTCCTAAACAAAATAACACTAACTTAAAATTGAAGGAAAAAAAAAAAAAACAAAAGCCAAAGGAAAACCCATACATAGGGGAATATTTCCATAGATAAACAACTCTTTATCCCAATGGTAAAAACTGAAGACAGTTTTTTAACTTTCATCTTAACATTCCTTTTTTTTTGTATTTTCAAAATATTTCTGTGCAATAAGCTTCTCCTCTCTCCTCTCCTCCTCCTCCTCCTCTTCCTCCTCCTCCTCCTCCTCCTCCTCCTCCTCCTCCTCCTCCTCCTCCTCCTCCTCCTTCTTCTTCTTCTTCTTCTTCTTCTCTCTCTCTCTCTCTCTCTCTCTCTCTCTCTCTCTCTCTCTCTCTCTCTCTCTCTCTCTCTGATACAGTTACTCTGTGTAGCCCTGGCTGTCCTGTGTAAACCAGGCAGGCTGTCCTTGAACTCAGAGATCTAACTGCCTCTACTGGGATCAAAGGCACCTTCCGCCAGGCCTGGGTACATCTCTTGTTTCCTTTTGGGATAAAAATGCAAATCAGTTGTTCAAGTATTTGTTTAGTACACACTGGGTTCAATCTCCATTGACTAATTTCATAGTGAACAAAAAGAAAGCAAAGGATGCCAAGATGGCTCAATGGGTTAAAGGTGCTTACCACCAAGCCCGATGACCTGAGTTCAATACCCAGGACCCATATGACTGAAGGAGAACCGGCTCTTGCAAGTGGTCCTCTGACCTCTACACACATGCTATCACATACCCGTAAGATAGAAAGAAAGAAAGAAAGAAAGATAGATAGATAGATAGATAGATAGATAGATAGATAGATAGGTCTTCTACATAAAGTCAGATATAAAGTGGTACAATGGTACATGTTCTGTGAATCATTCGTTTTTTTTGGTGAAGTTCAAGCAGTGACAACTTACAAATGGTAAGAAACAGTGGCTACTGTTGAAGGATGATAACCAGGACAAAGCATGAGAAAACCTGCACAAGATTCTGTACACTTGCCACTCATATGTGCTACTTAAAAAATAAAACCTGGGTTTGAGCCATAACTGTTACTGCTTGAGAGCTGTGTGGTCTTGAATCAATCCCTGTAGCGTCTCTAACTTGAAGTGAGGATGAACACATCCTTGAATCATCACCTGCTTCCTGGAAACAAGATGACCATTAAGTTCAGTGGTGCCTTTATAGTAGGACTTGCACAGTGTCCTGTACTGGGTAGAGCTCACCGCCTGAGCAGCTACAGCAAACACTGACTGATGTTTTAGCCGGTGCCAAGCTCTAAGCTTTGAACCCTTCATTTTGGTGCAACCTCATCTTTCTAGTTCCTGTTCTTACCCGTCACCCAGGCCAGAAGCCAAGTGGGTGCCCAGGGAACACAGAAGCATATGGCCCCAACTTCATCTCGAGAATGACTGGTCACACTGCAGATGCTGCCTCTGAGGTCACAGCAGAAGGAAATTGGCCAGCGTCAAACCATCAGGGTTAATTACCCACAGAAGAGACAAAAGCGACTGGAAGCTCTAAAAGCAGTAGCTGGTTTTTTTTTTTTTTTTTGCAGGAGAAAGAATATTTTATTCTGGTGGAATAATTCATTAGGAATAGAGGAGTCAGTTGGGAACTGAACCAGTTCATCTTCTTCCCTAAGGAAGAGGAGACAGCCAGCCCTCTGGCAGAAGCGTTTCATGTTGACTGGCCAAATTTGCTATCCTGTCATGGATCCCAGATTTACATTCAATTTTTGAAGCATATGCCTGTGGGTGAAATAAATGTAGATGCTAGCCATGCAGTAAAGAATTCAGAGTAGCTCAGATACTTGGAACACCATAAACAGAAACACCTCAACTTTGTGAGGTCAGCCTGACCTTGCGCCAAGACCGTGACTCACTCCAACCAGCCTTTGCTTTAACCAAGGTACATGTGCGCTGGTTCAAACCCAGCCCCACCACTTACCAGTTGTATCACCTTGTGCCACAGTTTCCTTAATAAGATGGTCTAACAATGAGGTCATTACAACCGGAAGATAAATTAGTACCTGTCAAGTACTTGAAGAAATGACCATGTTGGGTCATTTAGAGGTATTAGCTTGTTTCAATCTTTTGACGGTTTTTGATGGTAGTGCAAAAATTCATTTAAAATGATATAATACAATTACAAACTTTGCAGATATAGTATAGAATGTCTGAAAGCCAGGAGGTGTTTATTAAAATTAAGTCAAAAGAGCAGGAGAATCATGTTATATGTGTACGTACACACACACGCACACGCGCACACGCACACACGCACATGTACACGCACACATGCATGCACACACACACACACACACACGCACAATTTAAATTAGGTCAACTTTAGAATATCATATGCCAGTGAGCTCAGATTCTCTGCATCCCAATTTAATGGCCCCAAAAGATGGAAAACAATACTTAAATTTCAAATATGTCTAAGAATTCATTTGAGTATATATATTTGAATGTATACATATATGTAGATGGGGGGAGAGAGAGAGACAGAGAGACAGAGACAGAGAGAGACAGAGAGACAGAGAGAAGAAAGAGGAGAGAGGTTAAATAATTGAGTTTTTGACTGTGGGTTCCTTTCAGCCTGCAGCAGAGAAGTCTCACTAAGATTATGCATTTTCCTTCCTTTGTAAATGTTGAAAGCTTTTAATTTTGTTCCAAAGGAAATGGCTATAGCAAAGTTCAATGACATCAGACACCATCATTGTCTGGGCAGTGTGAGTATCCGGTGGCCCTTACAGAAGGGCTTAATGCTAAAACCCAGAACACAGAAGCTAAAGGCAACTTCATGGAACTTCCCTTACGACATTATCCCTTCTGATTTACAGTCAGCTCTGGAGCAAGGGAGTGGTTTGCAGCACAACTCAATGGTCTGCTATCCCATGATCTACCCTCCCAGAAAAAGCCTTCCAATGCTCACACGCCTATGTGGGAGGAGATCACCCTTGGAAGCGGCTGTGTGTAACTCTTTCTTCACACCAACAGACTCACTCATACTTTTCTACAGACGCTGACAATTCCTAACTCACTGACTGTTACAGGAGCTCTGTTCTTATCACCAAAGTAACAAAATCAAGATAGCATTCTCTGCTATACTGTACAGTGTGTCAGGAGGGCAGAGGTGAGCAGATCTCTGTGAATTCGAGGTCAGCCTGATAGAGTGAGTTCAAGGCCAGCCAAGGCAACATAAATGAGATCACATCTTAAAAGAGAAAAAGACACAGACTTTTAGAAACCATATACTATATAAACATCACACTGGGCGCCACCTCCAAGGAGATTTCATTATACTCTCTTCTGTTAAGACCCCTTTCCAGCTTTATTCTGCATGCCTTGACATCCCAGGCGTCAGCGTGTGACAGATGAACTGAGTTCCACACTCAGACTGATTCCCAGAAATAAACTGGTCTGAGAGCTCACAGTAAATGCAGAAATGACAGCTGAGTTTTATTTGCAAGATAAATTTTCAGCAGGCCCTACTTCCTTGCTGAGCTGAGCTGGTCGGCTGGGGGCCATGCACTTCATAAAATTTGCTTTGGGTCTTGACCTAAACATTCATTCATTCTTCAAATGTGTCTCATTCTGTGCCAGGTACTAGGGGATGGGTTTGTTTGTTTGTTGTTTGTTTGTTTAAATAAAAAAAGAAAAGGAAGGAAGGAAGGAAGTAAGGAAGGAAGGAAGGAAGGACGGAAGGAAAAAAAGGAAGAAAAGAAAAAAAGGCCTTATTTCACCCCTGGGCTTTTCCCCTCCCCTTTACATCACTCTGCACAGCTAAAAGGGACTTCTATGCTCCAATACTCAAGTTCCATACTGTCCTAGCCAGGGCCTTCATTGCCTCTCCTTAAACACCCCTCCCTCACTCCACTAATCCCAAACCTGGTTGCCCAGGCACAGCAGATATGGAATGCCAAGGAATTACCTAAAACTATAGCTGAATTTTAAAGAAAAAAAAAATTCCTGTATTTAACTTCATTGTCTGTGTACTGTGTTTCATTAGTAAATAAAACATTTTCTAAAGGACAAAACAGGCCTGTCCCCTCCCATTCCTTCCCAGGAGACCCACACACCGAGCATCCTTGGCCATGGAACCTTTTCAACAAGGCACGTGGAAAAGTTCCCAGTCTTCAGTGTGTACACCTCAGAAACTTCCCCATCTTCAAGTTGTTTTCTTCCAGAAGCCAGACATAACACCATGTCCCATAAGTCTACCAGGTAAGAACCAAGTACGCTCTGGAAGCAAGAAGCATCTCCAGGCTCCCTCTCCAGATGCTTGTAAGCAGCTTGTACACATAGCTCAGAATATGGCCCTGGGCAGAGCAAGGCCAGCTCTTACTAGCTGGACCTTACAGCCTGTCAGCCCCAACCTGACCCAGTGGCTCACTGGGGTTCTCTGTCCCTCCTGTTCTGGCCCAGTACAGGAAGGGTCTCCAGAACAACATTCGCAAAAACACTCTGTATTTGAAGATCTGGCTTCCCCCTGGCATCTCCCCCATGGTAAACCCTCAAGTGTCTGCTGAAAGTCAAGCAATCCATGACCTTCTGCATCTTGCTCACCTCTCCTGAGCCAAAACAAAAACCAGAGTCTCCCCAGCTCTCATAACCCAGGCAACCCTAGCCAGGCGGGCCCCCAAAGCCCAGAGCCCAGAGCTGGCCTGCTCTCCTGAGAGGTTTTTTTTAAAACTTTTTTTTTTCCTGTTGAAGTCCTCACCCTGGGATCACACAGGGAGTGGCTGAGAGAAAAGGGGCAGCCACCCTTCTTAGATGGAAGCTTCCAGCTCCACACAGTCTCTCTAGAGAGTTGGTTTTACATCTCTATGCAGGTTCAGGCTTTTCTGACATAGACTCTCCTACCAGAGTCTCCTCCCTGGAGGGAAGAGAATGCAAAGCCAAGAATGCCTTCTACACACACACACACACACACACACACACACCCTCCCCAGTCCCTACCTCCCAGCCTCAGGTCTGGGTCAATGACGAAACTACAAATCTGGCAGAGCCTCTGCCTGAAGTCTAAAGCAAAGGGTATTGTTAAAGGCACAGGGTAAGGACCCTTCACTCCACAGCTCCTCATTTAGAAGCCCTCAGTGGCGTGCAATGTAAACACGTCCCGAGAATGCTTTAAAATGAAGGGAGGATTTTATTAAATGACTTAATTGAGGGCCACTTCTCCTGGAGGAAAGCTTTTAAAGGGGCCTGGCGGGCGTCTTCCAGACACTTGTTTTGAAAACCTGCCATGCTGTCACGGGAAATTAAGCACAACGGGGGGGGGGGGGGGGGGGGGGGGATGGTTTCCCCATGTGTGTCCCTGCAGTGTGAGCTCCTGCAGAAATCAAACACCCAAAGAAATCTATTCCTAAGCTCGGGGAGCCTAGCAAGCGTGCTTCATTCCAGAGAGCTTGTTAAGGGCCATTGGAAGCAAGGGATGGAAAAAGTGGGAAATTTAAGGCTGAAGTCAAAAAGGATACAGATTGATAATGAAAGATCATTTTAACACTTAAAGCCGGACACAACTCAGAATGACAATAAGCCTGATGAGACAGGCTAAGGACCCTACAAAAAGACACTTTAATCCCAGCACTTGGGATGCAAAGGCAAGCTTCATCTACATAGTGGGCCAGCCAGGGATACAAAGTAGACTTTGTCCACTCCCAACCCCCACTCCACCCACAAAAGATATTGATGAAAAGCACTAGAGAGCTGGTAAATGACTCTCAGGTAGAAAAGGGCTTTGAAGCTCCAGACGTGGAAAGCCACATACCGTGGGGAGGAGGTCTGTGGAATCTCCAGAACAGCATCTCTATAGAGGCAGAAAGAAGACCCTCGGAAGCTGGGCCCAATGGCAGGGAAAATGTAGGTAGAGGGTTTCTGTTTGGGGTCATGGAAAGATTTTAGAACCAAATGGTAAAGAGGTTGCCCAACACAATAAATGTACTCCATCTTACTGAAGTGTAGTTTTACACTGTGTGTTTTACCAAAAAAACAAACCAAAAAATACAATTAATAAAACACCTCCCCGGGACACGAGAGATGACTCGGTTCCAAGTACTGGCTGCTGTCAGACAGTACCCAGAGTCAGTTCCCAGAATGCGCAGGGCCTGTCACAATTATCTGTGACTCCAGTTCCAGGAAATCAGACTCCTTCTCCTGGCCACTACAGGGACTGCACACATGTGGTACACACACACACACACACACACACACACACACATTCTGACAGTCATACATATAAAATAATTTTTTAAAATTATGATGAGAGGCTTCAAAACCAAAAGTAATCCCCCCTTACCTGAGTACCAATATACACACCACTGACTAAAATAAAATGGAGATGGCTCTACTAACAACTAAGATACTAAGCCAAGCTTCCAACTTCACTCTGCACTTCCCACAGTGACTTAACCCTGCTTCCAATCTTCAGATAGAAGTTATCATTTTCACAAATGAGTTAACTGAGGCACAAGAGGTCAACAAACATGGGGACTGCCACCACTGAAACTGATAGAGTGGCCAAACAATTTACCCCTCTCTCCTCACTCCCAATCCCTGTACTGTGTTGCCTCCAGATCTACCATCTGCGCATGTCAACTTCAGGAACTGTTCGCAGAACAGATTTACCACCCAGTGTTGAAACCCAGATGCTCTTTAACTGTTGCCCTCAAATGTGCCATGCTTGAAATATAGTTTCTGAAAACACCCACAGAAGCGGGGCATGTTGGCTGGGTGGTTGACTTGGTAGTAGAGTGTTTGTGTAGCATGCACAAGGCTCCAAGTTAGATCCCATGCACCACGACGATATTAATTTAGAGGCACATTCTAGGGCTGGAACGAGCGGGGCCAGAGCAAGCAGGAGAAGGGAAGGGGGAATAATAATAATAATAATAATAATAATAATAATAATAATAATAAAGGCACATTCTGGAATACCACTAGTGCCTTCATACTGAGACAGTTGCTTTAGTCCTTAGAGCAGTGTTTCTCAACCTGTGGGTCTCTGCCCCTTTGAGGGTCAAATGACCCTTCCACAGGGGTAACATATCAGATATCCTGCATATCTGATATCCCACATATCATATATTTATATCATGATTCATAAGAGTAGCAAAATTACAGTTATGAAGTAGCAATAAAAATAAGTATATGGTTGGGGGTCACCACAACATTAGGAAGGTTGAAAGCAGCACAAGCAGGGTCTTTTCTGTCTGTCGCTGTGATAAAAATGTTGACAAACAGGGATTCAGGGAACAATGAGGTCTGCTCATCTCACAGTGCTGGTTACAGTCCATCATTGTGGGGAAGTCAAGGCAGGAACTTACAACATTGTATCCACAGTCAAGAAGAGAGAAGAGAGTGTGGATCCCTCCCTTGCTTTCCGGTAGCTTTAACAGTTCAGGACCCCCTGCCTAGAGAATAGTGTGGCCTACAATGGGCTGGTGCTTCTGTGTTAATGAATAGTGGAAACAATCCCCTACAGGGAAGCTGGATCTAAATAATTCCTCATTAAGTCTCACTTCTTGGAAGATTCTAAGCTGTGTTAAGTTGAGGGCTAAAACTAACCAAGAAAAATGAGACAGAATGGGGCTTCAACCCCATCCCAAAACAAACAAATAAAAAAGCTTTTAATGTCTGTATAGACTGCCCCAGGCCACTCCACCTGCTGATTCCTCCAGGGCTAAGGTTAACTACCTACAAGGTTAAGGGTTTTTCACGGCAGGAAGCATGGTTATTTCTATGTAAATAGCCCAAGCAATTACAAATGAAGTTAAAGAGGCCTTAAGTAGAGAGAAAAGTGGCTATTCCCACTCTGGGCCACCTGCAGGCCAACCAGAAGCATCGACAAAAAGTGAAATTCCACTCTTTGTAACCTGCTTTAGCAGGGTCTTTATCTTTTACTAGAAACCCCCTTTGATTACAGTTTTCTGCAGCCCTGGATTGTCCTCAGAACTGAAGGATGCATGGCAGCATCCTGACCTCTACCACATAGGTATCAATAACTCTGCACCATCCACTGTGACCATCCACTGTGACCATCCACTGTGACTATCCACTTCTATTTAGCAATGAGAAATAGGGTCTGAGCCCCTACATTATAGATGAGAAGACAAATTCCAGAAAAAGTGGACTCTGCTAGAACCACACTGATAAAGAAGGCTTTCAACACTAGAACTGGAAAACAGCAAACTCTCACCCCAAAGTAAAATGAGGGCCCACACCTAAGATTTAACCACTCTCCGTTAAGAGTGCTTTAAAAAATCTGCACAGACTTACTTCATTTTAAAGACAGGCTGGCCTTGGGCCCATTCTGTGCTGAAGATGACCTTCAATTTCTGATCCTCTGCCTCTACCTCTCCAGTGCTAGGATTATGTGTAAATACAACAAACCCACCTAGTTGATACAGTGCGGGGCATGGGACCCAAGGCTTCAGACGTACTTGGCAAACGCCAGTACCACTAAACCGCATCCCTGCCTGTGTTCCTTACACACTTGTTTACAGGATTGTGGACGTTCAGACAGGTACACAAAGGCCTGAGCAGTAGTCTAACTGCTAAGATAAAGTATATAGAGCTGTAGAGAGGACAGCTTAGTGGTTAAGACTGCTTGTTGCTCTTGCAGAGGACCAGGGTTTGGTTCCCGGCATCCACATCAGATGGCTCTCAACCAATTGTAACTTGGTCCAGGGGGTCCAGGACTCTCTTCCAGCCTCCACAGGTGCAAATACTGACAAGCAGACACACACATACATACACATAAGTGAAAATACTTTTAAAAAAACACATGTTAAAAAGATAAAGGCATAAATAAGCACTCATCTGCTGAAGAAATAGAGGAGTGAGCTGAAAGAAAAACCAGCCAGAACAGAAAGCAGAACTGTGTGTGTGTGTGTGTGTGAGAGAGAGAGAGAGAGAGAGAGAGAGAGAGAGAGAGAGAGAGAGGGGTTAGGAATAAGGGAAGACAATCAGACACCTGGCCTTAAACCCTGGGTTCCATTCCTAAGAAGCTGCCCAAATGTGACAAACTGTCCCATTTCCCATGGCCTTGTTTCTCTCACTTATAAAACAGGCCTAAGATAGAGCCTGTTCCACAGAAGTGCTACAGAAGGCAGGCCAGGGGCAAGCCAGCCGGGAGCACTTCGTGCAGTTACAGGAGGAACTAGTCTTGGATAGACCTCCAAGGAGGAGGGAAACCTGGACCATTCTCATTTTCTCTCTTTCATTCTCTCCCTCTTATTTCCCTCTTATGCCTCCCTTTGTGACGTTACCTACTGCCCTACACCCAGAAACCTAGACTCATGCTTTCAGGGAGACGTGTCCATGCCTTGAAAAGGTAGGTCCTAGGTAATAAGCTAAAAGCTATGTCTATTGGCCCAGCCTCACCTCTCTCTCACCTCCTCACTTCCCAAAGCTTACAAGACGCCCAAGAGAGCAGAGCACTTAGGACTAAACTGGTCTGGACCCACCTTAGACAAAAATATCTAAGTCCTAACCCAAAAATTCATAAACAAGGGAATTCTTAAGTTTGGTCAATGCTACCCTATGGTCTTCAAGCAAACTATCCCCCGCCTGATGCATTTACTTTATTTTACATGTATGAGTGCTTTACCTCATGTATGTCTGTGTACCACGTGTGCTCCTGTTAACCTTGAGTGTTAGAAGAGGGCATTGGGTCACCTGGAATTGCAGGTGTGGATGGCTATGAGCTGAACTTGGGTCCTCTGCAAGGGTTTTTTTGTCCTTTTATCCACTGAGCCATCTCTCCAGCCCAGTTCCTCTAACACACACACTTCAACAGTAATAGCTGCTCTAAGCCAGTTCCCCCAGGCTTCTGAGACTTGATTGGGATAGAGAGATGCCCCATGTTGTAATCGTGAACTCTTAACTCCCCATTGACTCCTCACTGAGTCCCTGATAATGCCCCTGATCCTGTCTTGCTGGGTGGGAGTCCCGTGTACATGGCCATGGTAGTGACAGCCTCTCATTTAAGAACCTGTTCTCGGCTCATCAGTAATGACAGTACTGACAGGCTCAGAGCCTTGACTACCTGCAAATTTAAGGGCTCAAAGTAATTATGGTGCAGCCCAGTTCTGTTTTGGTTCCATGCATTACATGAACAAGAGTTGGACTGCAGGCCTTCACTGAACCTCAGAAAGTCCAGCGCTGAGGTTTGGATTTTTTTCCACTCTTACCCAATAACCAATTACTTCCAAATCTCAGGGGTTTGTGAAGCTTAAAGAAATACAGGAAACGTGTCTCTCTCTAACCCAGAGTGGGCTCTCATTCGAAGCCTTCCCCAACAGCCAAATCTACCTTCTCCTCTTTAAGAAAAAAGAAGAAAAGAAGGAAGGAGGGGGAGTCTGTGAAAAGTCCCTTGGACCAGAAGGATACAATGGTCCTTGAGATGTTTACATCTTCTGGGAGGGAAAACAATAAATCCATCCAAACTCAAGGAGACTGTGCCATTGTGTATGTGGGGGGGGTGGGGAGGGGTGGGAGCGCTATAACCAGAATGTACTTTTTAAAAGATGCATTTATTTTTATATGTGTGTGTATTTAATCTGCATGAAGGTATGTACACTCCATGTGTGCAGTGCCATGGAGGGCAAATGACCATGTCAGATGCCCTGGAGCTGGAGTTACAGACAGCTGTGAGCTGATCTGTGGGTGCTAGGAATCTGACCCAGCTCCTCATCAACAACAGAAAGTGGTTAAGAGCACTTAACCACTAAGGCATCTCTCCAGCCCCTGAAAACACAGGGTCTTAATCAGCTCTGCATCAGGGAGCAGCCATACAAAGAGCTGGATTGGCATTTGTGAACCTCATCTTGGCAGCAGGGAATGTGCTGGGAGTGGCCCCAGGACCTGGAGTCTCTAGGGATATCGGGATTGGGACAGGGGAGAAAAAGTGCTGAGTGTGCAACCTGTCACTAGGATATAATCAGTAAACAAATGGGAACTACTGCACTGGGGATGTGGTTCAGTTGGTGCGGCTTGCCTGACATACATGAAGCCCTCCTTCATCATCAGCACTGCAGAAAATGGGTACAGTGTCTGCCGATAGTCTTGGGACTTGGGGCTGGAAGTTCAAGGTCATCAAAGCAACCTAGAGAGTGTGAGAATAGCTTGGGATACATGAGGCCCTGTCTCAGAAAAGAAAGAAACAAAACAACAAAAACAAACAAAACAAAACAAACAAACAAACAAACAAAACAAACAGTATTTTCAGTTGTAGTTTGGAGACAAGGTTCAAGTTGCCCCAAACTGGCCTTGAACCTACACTCTGACTCAGCCTCCTGAATAGCTGGGATGACAAACCTGTGCCGGCAGGCCTGGCATAGTAACAGGGAGGTGATCAGCCCTATGAAGCACTACTTGGAAGCCTGGAGTGAGCGAAGCTGGCTTTGCAGTCTGCACAGGAGCCCTGTGTTAAAAACCAGCCATGGCATGGCTGAGCTCAGAGTCAGACTACACTCTGAGAATCTGGAACCTTGGACTCTGCCCGGCTATGTCACAGATAGAGAGCCACTAGGCTTCCATTGCCAGTCACCAAATGCCAGGTAGGCCTGCCCCAGTCACACAAGCTTTCCAGACCTCTAGAGACATTCCAGGAAAGCACATCCCCCAGGGCCCAGCATCCTCTTTCTTCCCTTCTGAGTGACGTGTGCCTGCCCTTCCCTCTCCTCCAGTCAGGGAAAACACACACACACACACACACACACACACACACACACACCCCAAACTCATTTCAAGTCTGGAGCAGAGTCCCAATGAAATAAGCTGTAACTTATTCTCAGAAAGTGCTTCTTATGCCTTCCATATCCACGAACTGCAAGGGAAATCAATGCAGGTGAGGCTAGCCTGTGCCCTCTACTACTAGCTGGTTACAGTGCACAGTACACCATATCCCACAGTCTGCAGATCCACTGCCCAGACTGGGGCACCTTAAGGCAAGGACTGTATCCTATTGACCAAGACCTTGGCAAGTGGGACAGAGCCCTGCCAGCAGCTTCTTAAATAGTTGCTCAGTGAGTAACCAGAGAAACATTAACAACAACCTCTCATGTGGCTGGGCAGTAAATCACAGCACTTGGGATGCTGAGGCAGGAGGATCTCAGCTGGCATCGAGCCTGGGCTGTGCTCCTACCACCTCTCACAAAAGTGGGGGTGGGTATTGGCTTGGAGAACAGAGGAAGGCAGGCACATAGAGAGACAAAGTAGGGGAGGTTGGCATTTTTTTTTTTTTTTTTTTTTTGAATGTGTGGGCGAGCATGTGGAGGTCAGAAGATAACATGCAGGGATGGAGGTTCTCCGTCTACTGCATAGGTTCCAGGGATCAAACTCAGGTTAACAGCAAGCATGTTTTCCGGCTGAGCCATCTTACAAGCCCCAGTGGGGACATTTGACTGAACACTCCAGCAAGCTTCCCACTTCACCACTCAGCCTTGGCGCCGCCCCCACAGGGCACCCCTCCTCTCTCCACCCCTGCCCCTTCTAGAGTCTCACACCCTAACTTGTTTCATCATAACGGCAATGCCAAATGACAGAAGGAAATGGGTGCTTGAGAATACTCAGTTTTCAATTCCCTTGAACTTAAATGTTTTTCCTTGGGTGCCAGCCTCTGTCTATGTCTCTGCCGTTTAGCACTAGGACCAAAGAAAGGACAGAAGGAAAGAAGGGAGGGAGGGAGGAGGGAGGGAGGGAGGGAGGGAGGGAGGGAGGGAGGGAGGGAGGGAAGAGAGGGAAGAGAGGGAAGAGAGGGAAGAGAGGGAAGAGAGGGAAGGGAGGGAGAACTCAGCTGGTTTTTTTTTAAAGGTTAACAGCATCTTTTGATAAATGAGTTTCAGAAGGAAAGAACTAAGAAACACTTTAAATTCTGTCATTCCTCAGTCCATCAGCATGAGAAAGTAACTTAATACACACACACACACACACACACACACACACACACACACACACACACACGAAACCATTTTACTAAGTGGACAGTTCGAACAGACAATCACAGCTGTCAGCACAGACCGCCTTCCTGGAGGCTGTAACCCCTTCCCCTGGTTGAAGGGCACCCCACTCACCTTCGCCTCCTTTCTTCTGGTCAGGTCAGAACATCACAACTGCCATCCCAGAGTGGGAAGTGTTGTAATAAACCTGCCTCTCCCACACTGCGCTCCCCGTGGGATGGGGCCAGGCTGCACTCCCATCTCTCAGGCCAACAGCTGCTTTCAGGCAGGGCTCTTCCAGAGCATCTTCAGTGGGCCTTCCTCCCCAGGAAGGAGGGTCACAAGTTCACAACCAGCCATTTTGATGGTCTGGCACCCTCGTATGCATTTACACATACATCATACACACACATACATACACATATACATACACATACATATATATACATACATACACACACATACATATACATACACATACATACACATACATATATATACATACATACACACATACATATACATACACATACAGACATACACATACATACATACACACATACATATACATACACATACAGACATACACATACATACATACATATATACACACTATGCAGGAGTTGGAGGTTCTGGCAAAGGGTGAAGACTTGGGGTCAGGGGCCATCCTGTAACACCACACCCTCCACATAACATCCACTCCTGAAGCAGGGCCACTGCTATGTTGGTGACTCCTCAGTGGTCACATTCTAGCAGCTGAACAGTGACAGGAGAGGGCACAGTATCGGGAAGAAAGGAAACAGGACAGGTCAATGGGACAAAACCTTGTCATTTTTTATTGTTAAAAAAATCAATGTCCTTCTAGCTCATGTCAGAGGTCAGAAACAAACACAAACATCTTCCCCAGGGCATCCTTAAAGGGACATCATCCTGACACTACAAAAAGACAACGCACAGGGCCACCGTCTAAGGAAAGGCAAAGTCTGGTTTGTGACCCACCAGGACACTTGTGAGAATATTTGAATACCAGAGAGCGTCAGCCTAGTGATGACTGTTAACCCAGGGACAACCATGTTGTCCTAAAACACATGTGACAAAATGTCCCACAAAACATATGTGACAGAAATCACCGGATTCAAACATATGCTCAGCCTTCCCATTGTCTTATCATTTTTAGATCACCTGACAGGTGACTGAGCTGAGCTCTGCCATAGTACTGGAAACGCTAATCCCCTAACTCAGGTGTTATTCTATCAAGGGACATACACATGGCTGCTCCTGAGGGCAGGAGCACACATCAAAAATAACCCACAAATGCATATACATGGACCCGAGTACCAGGTGCAAACCCTTCAGGGTCTCTCCACCCCCGGGAAAATCCCCACATTTATGTAAGTGCAAGTGTGTGTGTGTGTGTGTGTGTGTGTACACGCGCGTGTGTAAGGAGGGGGTCTACAAAAACTCACCAAATCCTAAGTGTTCTTTTCATCTGAGACACTTTCCCAAATCCCTTGGTTTTCACTGATAGAACGATCATGGGCTATAACCTTGACTCTGGCAAGGACTTCAGAGTTTAATACCCGCACACTAACCTTCTAAATAGAAAGTGCCCCTGGAAATATTTACTGTAAACAGAATTAAGAACAAAGAGAACTTTTTTTTTTAAATGGCACCACCTGCGGTCTAAGGTTGGCACGCGGCTTCCACAGCCCCCCCGGCCCCCCGTGGAGAGGTGGGTCAGGAGCCTGAACGCTCCGCTTTTCCAAACTTGGCTGCACCCAGAACCACCGGGGCCGCTTTTTAAATGTTCCCACCACTGACCCCCCCCCCCCCCCGCCCCTGGAATCGGGATGTAGGCACTGGAGCAGGGCGCGGAGGGGGGAGAGAGGAAGGTGAGAATCTTTTCATTGGTTTTGTTTTTAAATCTCACCAGGTGTGTAGCCCAGTTTGCAAGCCAGGTCCTCTTTAAAAGAACTCCCACAGTATTTTGAGCTGGGTACTCGGCGTTGGAAGGGTTCTTGGGGTGAAAGGGCACGCACATAGCAAATACACAAAGTACTTTAAAAAAAATTTTTTTCTCTGTAAGCCCAACACCACAGCCAGGCACCTACCTTGAAGCCAAACGGTGATGCAACTTGGAAAAGTCCCTCAGAAGGCGAAACAAGTACTCTCGTGGGGTAAGGGCTTTCGGGGTGACCTGCCTGGGCAGTGCAGTGGTGCGCGGGGCCAGGACAGCGGAGCGGCCACCAGCCTGTTCTAGGGAATCCTCGTAAAGAGCACGGAGAGATCAAACACTGCAGGGAAGGGACGGGAGTGCGGTCCTCCGAGAGGCTCGTCCCCCAACTATCACTAGAGCCCCGTACAGCTTCGCCACCAACTGTCCTGCGCGTCTGCGGTACTGGGCGCAGTGTTGGAGGCAGGAGCGCACCTCCAGCCCCGGGACTGCGGCCACGGCGCCCGGATCCCACCACCGACGCGTAGGCTGAGCACTGCGCAAAGCTGCAGGAGCTCGAGTTCCCTCCGGGGCAGCGCCTGGGCTCCGGGGTCCCGCGCACACCGTCCCGGCTCCCGCTCGGAGCTCACTTACCGCCTGTGCCTCCGGGGTCCCGCTCCCGCAGCAGCCCGCAGAGCACGGCCGGAGAGCAGCGGCCGCCGCGTCGCCAGGAGGCCGCGCCAGCCCCGCCCCGCCCTGCAGCCGCCCGCCCTCCCGGGAGGAGGAGCAGGCGGGTCCGCGTCCGGACCCTCCCAGCGACCCGGGACCCGGCGGACCGAGGACGGCGGCCCCTCGCAGGCAGTCCCGGGCGCTCCCTGAAAACCCGGCTCCATCCTCGCCCTGAGACCTCCATGCGCCCTCACCAGCTCTCCCTCCCCACCCGCAGTCACCCTCTTTTCTCTCTCTGCGCCCCCTTACAACCCCTCCTCCGGGAAGCCTTCCCCATTCCGCAGTCTCACCCCAACCCAGATCTCACTTTTCCCCATCCTTCCACGCAGCCTTGTTCTGTCACCTGGAAGCAAATCACACGAGTGGAAAGGTACGGGGTGACGCCAATAAGCTAAAGCTGGGCCTGTCTCTGAGGTCACCCGGTTCCCGGTAGCAGAATGGCATTAGAGACAAACTCTCAGGCCCTAGTTCGTTTTCCAGGGAAGATGGCATTACATCGCCAACTGTGAAGGCCAGAGGGAAACATTGTCATTTCCAAGCCTCAGTTTCCTCCGTTGTTAAGTGAGCAGGACACTTGCTCAACGGGATATTATTCCTGAAGAAAGGACTGCAGAAATGTCATGTGTCTTACAGAATTTTAATAAGTAAATGTTTACTGACAAACATGTTGAATAAAATCAACACTCAAAATTTCAGTCACTCAAAACAGTAAAGTGAAAAGACTTCAAAAAGTAATAGTGATCATTTTGTAGGAAAACTGTGTAACAGCAACGGAAGAAAGCTTGCACAGTGATTAAACGTGCTTGTATTAATTTACAGGGTTGGAGAGATGGCTCAGCAGTTATGAGCACCCTCTGTTCTACCAGGTCTGGCTTCAATTCCCAGCACCCACAATTCCCAAAACCTCTGTAACGTCAGTCCCAGGAGGATCTAGTGCCCTCTTCTGGCCTCCTTGGGTACTGCATATATGTGACACATAATACATGCAGACAAAACACCTATACACATGAAATAAATATTTTCAAGTGATTTTTTAAAAAGAAGAAGACAAAGGAGGAATCTATCCTCCCTGGAGCCCTTTGGAGAACTTGCTTCTAAGAAACAGTGGGTCTACTAGGCATGCCCCACCCAGAGTCAGCCAAGTATAGTTATGAATGCAGCCTTTGTTCCCTCCTCCAGCAAAAAGAAAGTAGTAAGCCTACATAAAACATTGCAAGTTTTTGTGAAACTTGATTGCTTAGTTCTCAAGTCTGGGCTTTGTAGGTGATAAAACTGTATGAACAGTGTTCTTGACCGGACTGCTAGACAGAGCGAGGCATCAGGTGCATCTGGAATTAGGCAGACTGGTGCTGGATGATGGCAAAGGGTGTCATATAACACAGGCACGGATACAGGTTAACCATGCCTCAGACACCTCAAGATGCCTGCAATGGAACCTGCACTTAACTGGCCCTGAACACCAGGACTAGCAGAACCGTGCGAATCAGAAGGAGCTTTACTGGAGGAAGCAGTGTGGGGAGGGACAGTCCCAGAGAACGTCTAAAACTGGTAACCAGATGTGTTTCCAGAAACAAATACGGCCACAGGGAGAGAGGTAGGTTTTTAAAAGATGTATTTATATTATGTCTACATGTGTGCCTGAGTATATATATGTACACCATGCATGTGCAAGACTCACAGAGACCAGAAGATGTTGGACACCTTGGAGCTGGAGTTAAAGGAAGTTGAGCATCTGATGTGGGTGCTTGGGATTTGAACCTCTATTCAGCAAGTGATTGATTGGCTGGTTGGTTGGTTGGTTGATTGATTGATTGATTGGCGGTTTTTATTTGGTTTTTAAAAACAGGGTTTCTCTGTGTCCTGTGTCCTCTATCTCTGTGTCCTGGCTGTCCTGGAACTCACTCTGTAGACCAGGCTGTCCTTCAACTCAGAGATCTACCTACCTCAGCCACCCAAGTGCTGGGATTAAAGGTGTGTGCCACCATGCCCAGCTTGAAGCAAATGCTCTTAACAACTGAGCCATCTCCCCAGTGGGAGAGGTTGTTTCTATGAGGGTTGCTGAGGTTTTGTAGAACTTACATGGGCTAACTGTGACCAGCGGACTGGTGGCTGGGATGGTGGCAGGGAAACAATGTATGAGCCAGACCAGTTACTGAGAAAGACGTGTGTCTGTCCTCACTCAGGGCCAAGAAATATGCGGCTCACCCGAGAGGGAGAGGGAGAGGGAGAGGGAGAGGGAGAGGGAGAGGGAGAGGGAGAGAGAGAGAGAGAGAGAGAGAGAGAGAGAGAGAGAGAGAGAGAGAGAGAGAGACAGAGAGACAGAGAGAGAGAGAGAGAGAGAGAGAGAGAGAGAGAGAGAGAGAGGAGGGGGAGGGGAGGGGAGGGGAGGGGAGGGGAGGAGAGGAGAGGAGAGGAGAGGAGAGGAGAGGAGAGGAGAGGAGAGGAGAGGAGAGAGGCTGGGTACTCTGATGGGGGCCAGAGCAAGCACTTCCCTGGAGGAGGAAACTGAACCACCTGCCACCCATCTATTTCCACTTGGACCCTTGAGAGGGTCTGCAGAAAGTACATGTTCAGCAAGCATGCTAACCATAAAAACTCCATTTACCCCCTTATTTCCCGGCAGGTAGTCTGATGATAACAAAAATAAGGGAAGTGGATGGGGAGACAAGGAGAGGAGCAGAATCTGGATGGGCTCATCAGAGAGGCCGCTGTCCCTGTCTCTGCTGTCACTACAGACACTCAAGCCTGAAGGGAGAGCAAGCCTGTACAGTCACAGCCTCTGAGATTCTGAGCCATGCCTTTTCCGGTATCTTTCCTTCAGTGGGAGACTCACACCCTTGACTGCTGTGATAGAACCTGAGAGGATTTATTATTATTATTATTATTATTATTATTATTATTATTATTATATTTATTTATTGTGGTAGGTAGGGAGTTGTTTTGTCAGTGACAGCAATTTGCCTAAAGAAAAAAAAATTCAGAAAGAAAAGTACAAAAAATCACCTCTTTCCTCCTCCAAATTTTGTGAACATGAATTGTGTAGTGCCAAAATATTCAGACAACACTGGGGGGGGGGGGCAGGGAAGGGAGGCTGCAGGGCGATGCCCATCCCTGGCCTTCACTCCGGAGACTTAGTGAACAAGGCTAGCAGAGAGCATTGTGGGCGGCGCTTTATCCCACTGAAGTGCTGAAGGAGCACTAGAGAGAAAGATGGGGCTCGTGAAAGCCCCCCCTACCCCCTACCCCCCCCCCCCCCGGGGAGAAGTCTGTATCTGGAACCATGAGCAAGAGGCTGCCTTTATCTGGGTTGCCTTGGAAATGGAACTTTGAGACAGGACTTGTAAGGAGGCGGCATACTTAGTAAGTGACACCAGGAAGTAGGAATCTGGAACCGGAAGAGGTCAGTAGGGATGAAGGAAAAGTCAGCTTTAGGATGTGCTCAGGAGTTTGAGGCTCTAAGCAGTGGAGCCCTGCCTCTGCGCCCCATTTGATGTTCGGAGAAACATGCTAAGGGACCCCCGGAATTGGCAGCCAGATCCTTAGGGGTTACAAGATTTCCATAGGACTCTAGGGAAGATGATCCAGGGTACTTTCCCCACTCACTGCTACACGACTATTGTCAAAATTCCTTCCCAAAGAGAGACAAAAACAAAGTCTATCTTTCCCTAAGGTTTCAATGATAAGCCAAGCAAGGCACGAACCTGCCAGAGTTGGCTGTGGAAGACCAGTTGAGTTTATTGGGCTTCCTTACAGAGCACAGCTGAGGGCTATTTACTGGGGTGTGGGGGTGCCTCCCAATATCACCTCTGGAAAGCCTTTACCCAACAGGGATGAAAACTTCCCATAGCTACAGAAACAGGACCCCTTTCTCTTGTCTCCCCCCATTCTTTAAACTCTAGCTGATCCCCAAGGCCTTGTTCAATTGAGGCAAAGTTACATACAGAAGGTAGTAGGAAGTGGCTGGATACTGAGGTGAGGGTCTCAGTGAGAGGGTGTAAGCACTCAACGGGTCCGGTTGACATATTCTTTTTGCAAAGGGGAACAGCTGAACTCCCCAACATAGAGCTATTGTCTCAAGGGACAGTCACTCACAACTCTGCACTCTACCCTGTGTCGAGGGCTCCTTGGGGCAGATGTTCCAGAAGCAGAGCCTGGAACTGTTTGTACATGGACTTGTTCCCTGCCTGGCACCCCAGTGCCTGTGGCTCCCCCAGCAGACTGCAGCCAACAGTTTCTTTCGGCACTGTCTTCTACTTTGCCCCAAGTTGTCACGGTGCAGCTGTTCAAACTGTCTCCCCCACAAACAGCCAGAGGTCAAACCTCTGGGTAATTCTATGGCATGCCATCATGAGCTCTTCTGTCCTCCAGTGTCCTCTCCATAGGCCTGGCTAAGAGCCAGGGCAGGAAGGCATGCCTCAGGAGCTCAGCCACATGTCTACACGTATGCACCTCTCAGTCTTGGCAGCTGGGGGATGGCTTCATGGGTAATAACACTTGCTGCACAAACATGACTTCTTAAATTCAATTCCCCACATATAAAGCCAGGAATGGACATGCATGTGACCCCAGCCCTGTGCAGGGCAGAGTCAGGATTGCTAGCTGCCATCCTAGCCCCGTGTTCAGTGGAAGACCCTATTCCAAGGGAATAAGACAGAGTGATGAAACAGAGAATCCAACATCCTTCCCTGGCCTCCACAAGCACATGGGAGTGTGCTGACTAGTTTCCGTGTCAACTCAGCACACTGGCTAGACTCATTTTGGAGGAGGAAACCTCAACTGAGAAAATGCCCACACCAGATTGGTATGGGCAAGCCCATGGTGCATTTTCTTGACTGATGATAGATGTGGGCCCATCCCACTGTGGTGCTACCCCTGGGAAAGTGGTCCTAGATGATGTAAGAAAGTAAGCTGAGAAAGCACAGGTGAGCAACCCAGTAAGCTGCACTCTTCCATGGCCTCTGCATCAGTTCTTACGTCCAGAGTCCTGCCTTGAGGTCCTCCCTGACTTCCTTTGATGATGAACTGTGATGTGGAAGTGGAAGGGAAATAGACCCTTTCTTCCCCAAGTTGCAGTTTGGTCATGGTGTTTTACCACAGCTAGAGAAACAAAAGGGAGGAATATTCACACACAAACATAGACACTAAATACCACACAGGGGTGTACACAGTGCATGCCTATCATCTCTGCTCCTCAGGAAGCTGAGACAGGAGGATCATTTGAGCACAGATGTTAAAGCCTGTCTGAGCAACAGAGCAAGACCGTCACAAAACAAAACATAACAAAAATATAACCAAACCAGTCTTCCGCCCCACCCCCCCTAAGAGTTTCTCTGGGTAGCCTTGCCTGTCCTGGAACTCACTCAGTAGACGAGGCTGGCCTCGAACTCATCGAGCTCCACCTCCCAAGTGCTGGGATTAAAGGCGTGTGCTACCACTACCCTACCCAAAACCAGTCAGTTTTAAACTATCATTTTAAAGTATTCTCTCCTCTAAGTAGTGTGAGGGCTGGAGAGATGGCTCAGCAAGTAAGAGGACTTGGGCACTTGCTGCTCCTGTAGAGAGGACCAGGTTCAGTTTCCAAGCATCCACATGGCAACTCACAACCATCTATAGCTCAAGTTTCAGATGCCCTCTTCTGGTCTCCATGGGAACTGCATGCATTTGGTGCACATAGATCGATGCATCCTTGGGTGTTTAGCCACCTGAACACAGCAGGTATTCAGTACTTGTCATGAATGAACAAAACACATATGGGGCAGCTCACAGGACACAGGGGAAGAGGCAGGATCTAAGGGATAGTAATACGTTCAGGAAGCCATGGAAAAGTGGGTGTGTTTATATGTCTTGTAGAAGGAGAAAGGTGAGGGTACCCAGAGATAGGCACATTCTGTGAAAGGCAGGAAGAGGGGGACGCCATTGCTTATGTTGTTATGTGCTCTAACTGTAGGGCATCCTTGTCACAAAATTAGGATCACACTAAGAGGAATGACATTTCTCAGTAGAGAAATAATCAAATGAGGCTGTAAAGATTGCCTCTGTGGTCTCTGCAGGTGCAGCTCCAGGGGACACAGATTTCCTGTACAGACCGCTTTCACAGTATGAGAAAAACCAAGAAAATGGATTGAGGACATCAAGGGATTCAGCATGGTTGAACATTTTGCTGGTTGAATACAAACAGGACCTGCACTTCTAGAAGCTAGGCTTCCTGCCTTGGAGGCCCAAGAATAAAAGCAGGATGTCAGTGTTCAGGCAGCTGAGGGAAGTCACACCCCTGTGGTGGTTTGGCCCAGGAAGTGGCACTATTAGGAGGTGTGTCCTTGTTGGAGGAAGCATGTCATTGCAGGGGGTGGGATGGCTTTGAGACCCTCCTCCTAGCCTCCTGGAAGAAAGTAGTCTTCTCTTCACTGCCTTTGAATCAAGATGCAGAACTCTCAGCTCCTTCTGCACCGTGCCTGCCAGATGCTGCCATGTTTCCTGCCATGATGATAATGGACTGGAACTCAGAACCTATAAGCCAGCCCCAAATTAAATGTTGCCCTTTATAAGTTGCCTTGATCATGGTGTCTGTTCACAGCAATGGAAAACCTGACTAAGACAACCCCAACCACTAATGCTAACCAATTTAACAATTGTTAAATGTTATCCCACAGTGTCCTGGCTATGTCAAAACACACAAGGGAACACAAATTCCCTTTTCATTGTACCTTGGCCAAAGCTAGGACAGCTTGAATTTCAAGATTAAAACAAAAAGCTAGCACATTTAACAGTTTTTTGTATTCCCTGGGCCACATTAATTACTCCTTGGGTTGAATTATTTGGTAGTGAAAATGATACTCAAAGTCTCTATGTGGATGAGACCCCCCGTTCCAACTACACAGACATATTTTGATGTATATCCGGTGGCCTTCTTCAGCTATATCTGCCACAGCCCTTTAGCAAAGAACTTCTAGAACACATTTTTCTAAAAAAAGGAGCAAGCTGGACCATTTAGTGACTAGGCTTGAAATTTAATTTGAAGTTTAATTTGCTGTTCAGAGCTGGTTCAGGGTTTCATGTAGCCCAGGCTGTCCTCTAAGTTGCTTTATAACCAAGGATGACCTTTAATTTTGAACCTTCTGCCTCTGCCTTCCAAGTGCTGGGATTTTAGGTGTGCATGTCTGCACCTGGGATTATGCACATGTGTGACCACACCTGGTTTTATGGGTGCTGGGGATAGAACCAAGGACCTGGAGTGTGCTAGGACAGCACTCTGCCCCCCTACCCCAAGTCCATCCACAGCCAGGTCCAAGGGCTTTTTTCGAAGACCCTAAGTATAAGGGCTGTTACTCCATCTGCTCTGGAGTATGGAGCTGCAGTGATGGCTACAGAGGGTAACGACCACAGCAGGAAACTCTGGTTTCTTGGACAATTTGAGGAACTTAACATCCAGTATCCAACCTCAGAACAACTCCAGGAAGCAGATGTTCTGTTCCATTCCATTCCATTTTGTTTTCTTTGTTTTGTTTTGTTTTGTTTGTTTTACAATAAGGACAGAAGTCAGGATGCACACACCCAGCAAACATTATGCCTCAGCCCACAACAGAGATGTTCTAATCTCCACCTCACCGGTGAGGGAGTCGAGGCTCAGAAGAGCATAAACTTATCCAAGATCACATCCCTGGTAACCTGGTAAGTAACTGGGGAGCCAGAGGTTGAGAGCCTGGTCTGCAGTCAGAGCTTCACTGAGGAATCCCAGGACTCCATCCTTCTCTCTCTCTCTCTCTTTTTTTTCTTCGAGACAGGGTTTCTTCTGTGTAGTCCTGGCTATCCTGGAACTCACTCTATAGACCAGGCTGGCCTCAAACTCAGAAATCTGCCTGCCTCTGCCTCCCAAGTGCTGGGATTAAAGGCGTGGGCCACTACCGCCCCAGCAATTCTATCCTTCTCATTCCACATAACACCTGCCTTCTCCATCCAAAGCCTCGGGAGTCTCAGGATGGAGACTCATTCATGTCAGTCACTCTCTGTGTGCTTCAGGGTTGTGACCAATGGTGATAGTGACTGCTTCCATGGAGATCTGCCCTGTAGCATCAGAACTGAGCCGAGATCTGTCCTCTGCACACTGGTACACCAAACTTTCACACCCTCCAGGATCCCATCTGTGAAAGTCAAGGACTCAAAAACTGAGACTCACATTCCTTTCTACCGTGCAAGTTCAGATCTTGGGCCAACGTGGTGAAAATGAGTCAGGACACGGGTGTGTTTTTAGAAGCAACGGTGACAGTGGCTGTGTTGTGAACTCAGCCTGTTCTGGTTTGGATATGCAGTGTCCTCTCAAAGGGGTTGGTCCCCAGCTGAATACCTGTATCTCTAATACAGAACCGCACTGTTGTTTTTAATGAATGAATCCAAAGGCTGTGGCCTCATCAGTGGCTTGATCCACGGATGGAATCATAACTTGATGCTATTCTTAGGAGGTTGAAGAAACTTGCAGGAGCGGGGGTCTTGTTGGAATAAATAGGTTACTTGCTGGGGATGGTTTCATCTCATCCCTTACCCCCATTTCTCTCTGCCTTCTGGTCACCATGAGGTGAACATCTCTGCTCCACTATACGTCCACACGATACCCTGTCTCAGCAGCAGAGCCAGCACATCACTGGCTGAAACCTTTGAAACCATCAGCCAAAGTAAATCATCATTCTTTCAGAGATTTACATCACAGCTGCAATGAGCTTCCATCTGCCAGAAGAGCCAGGCGTTGGGGCAGAGCTGGGGGGGTGTTCGAGGCCATGGTGCTGGAGCTAGGAGGCCACACTAGAGGAAAGCAGCGGACCCAGGCCTCTTGCTTGGGTCAACTCTCCCATGTTTTGGAAGCCAGCATCAGCTCTCATATGAATCTCAAAGTCTGGGCTCAGCAGACCCAGTCACATGTCTGAAAGGCAGCAGGTGCGTCTGAGTGGGAGAGTGGATACTCAAAACCTCGTGGGTGTTTGAACACGTAGTTCCCGGTTGACGCTTTATTTGAGAAGGTTGTAATCCGTTTAGGAGGCGGAGCTTTGCTGGAAGAAGTGAGCCACCAAACATAGGTCATTTGTTTTGTTTTTAGATCTTTAAAATTACTTTCTTTTTTTATGAGGCAGGGTGCTGCTATGTGGCCCAAGCTGGCCTCGACTCCACAGAAATCTGTCTGTCTCTGTCTCTGAAGTGCGTGTATGAAAGGTGTGCACCACCATGCCTGATGACTTATATTTAGTTGTGTAAATGCATGTGGGTCTCTGTGTGGATATGTGAGCATGTGTGTAGATGTATGTGTGTGTAGATGACCACAGAGGCCAAAGCATCAGACACCCTGGGAGCTGGAGTTACCGGTGTTTGTGAGTGCTTGGGTTCAAATGCAAGCCCTCCTCAAGAGCGACAGTGCTCTTAGCCAATGAGTCGTGTCTCCGCCCACAGGATCTTGAGGTTTATAATTAGGCTTCACTTCCTGTTCCTTTTTGCTTCCTGGACTCTGCTGGTGTGGTTTTATGTTTTGTTTTGTACACTTGACAGGAGCTAGAGTCATCTAAAAAGAGGGGCCCTCAGATTGGCTGTAGGCTAATCTGTGGGCCTTTTCTAGACTGGTGATTGATGTGGGAGGGTCCTGGCCTCACCCACTGTGGGAGGTGCCACTCGGACAAGCAGTCCTTTAAGAAAACTGCTGAGCAAGCCTGTGGGCAGCGTTTCTCCCTGGTCTTTGCTTTCGTTCCTGCATCCAGGTTCCTATCTTGAACTCCTGCTCTGACTTCACTTTATGAAGGACTTAGAAGCTATAAGGTGAAATAAACCATTTAGTCCCCAAGTTGCTTTGGGTTGTGGTGTTTTATCACCGCAGCAGAAACCACTAACACACTGAGATCACAAAGGGCAGCTCATGCTCCTACCCCGCCTCCACTGCCATCATGGATCGTCTTTCCTAAACGGAGTCAAAATAAACCCTTCTTCCTAATTTCCTGTTGTCAGGTATTTTTGTCATCACTTAGCCCACACAAATTACAGTCACGAAGCAGAGTAGAAACCACCATTAAGCCATCATCAATGACTATGGACAATGAGGGAATTTAGGCTGCGTGGTTGCCAAGGTGAGATGCCAACACCCCTCACCCATTCATTGTGACATCTAATATGAACAGAATAATAATTACACCCAGTGGTGTTCGGAGGTGCATCCTGTGCTTGTCTTTTCAGCATGTAAGGTTGTCATAGGCTTTGGGAACTTTTATCTTGTAGGGACCTTCCTCCATAAAACGATCATATTTTATTAGTATGCCAGTATATAAAAATTACTACTACTACTATATAAAAATAGCCCTTTTCCCCTGAAAGTTCAATCCTAGCATTTCTGATTTTAAGAGAAGTCAAGGATCCCTGGATCTGGATGCGGTGTCTGCTGATGACTATGGAATGGTGCCTTGCTTACGTGTAAATGAGTTTGTGCCCTACAGTGAACTACAGGAACCTTTAAGCTTTTCTTGGTTAAACCCAAGGTCTAAGGGAGGACATTTTTGTTAGTCTCCCAGGTGATTCTTTTTTTTTTTTAATTATTTGTATTACATATACCCCTTTCCCATATTCAGATGGCATCCCCTTATCCCCTCTTCCCCATTCCCCACCCCCACCCCCTTAGGAAACCCCTATCCCAAGCCCCCTTTTCCCTTATTTGCATTTACCATTTTTAAAAATAATGTTATAATCATAGGCTATTATCAGTTGGAATTGTTCAATCAGAGGTGTAACCCACTGACCAACCTAGATATAACAACTATCTTGACTGGTGGAGATACTGAACCTCTGCACTCCCTGTCTTCCCCTCTCGTTCTCTACTTTCTTCACCTAGCTCTCCTCTCTTTCTTCTTCTCCTCCTCTTACTTTTTTCCTTCCTCTCAGTACTCCTCCTACCTTAGCTCCTCCTACACATCACCTTTCTGTTAAAATAGACAATTTATACTCTCCAAAAATACATTAGACATAATTATGCCATTCGTGATACCAGTGAGGTACAGGATAGTCCTAGCTACCCAGTCCATCCTTTTGTTCGACTAACCAACTCTCTCCAGGTGATATCTAAGGTAACTGGAACCACACTCCTGGCTCAAGTAATATTCTCAAGTTTGCTTGAATTCCCATAGAAAATTGTTTTCTCCTGGAGTTTGGGGTTTGTTTTAGCGCTTGATTTGATTTTCCAAGCACAGAAGCTGACTCTCAACCAGAGGAGATGCTTCTTGTCGTGTTGTCAAGCAATGCTTTTGAAACCTTAACCAAAGCACCCAGTCTCTGCTCTATACTGCTCCATCGCACCTTCCCAAGCCTTTTGTTTTTCACACAACTGCCTCAAAAGCAGATCGGACCTGTGAAAAAGAGGGAAACCAGGAAACTGACAGTTATGCTTCCAGAACTATGGACTAGACTGGAAGTGTGAGGATGTGAGCTCACACATGGGGTTTGGCTTGAGGAACTAGAAATACTGTAGGCTCAAGAGGTGCTGAGGCAAAGGCAGCAGGTCACACTCAGTAGCCCGGGGCTGCACAGTGGGACAGGCAATTGTGGGTCACTAAATTGAGGTCTTGGAACCAATCTCAGGTCCTTGGGAAAAGGACTGTCACTAAGCCTGACAACCTGAGTTTAATTCCCTGCGCACCCACACATTGGA